>NC_053155.1:51842435-51867435 GCF_016835505.1 Polypterus senegalus | reverse complement strand
TAGTATAGATATAGATATATATATATAGATATATATATATAGATATATATAGATATATATATATATATATATGTATATGTGTATATATATATATATATGTGTGTGTATATGTTTATGTGTGCATATATATATGTGTATATGTTTATGTGTGCATATATATATATATATATATATATATATATATATATATATATATATATATATATATATATATATATATATATATATATATATATATATATATATATATATATATATATATGACAGCAACACTCATCACTCACAACAGTGACAAAACAATTACATTGACAATCATGTTACGTTATTTTCAAAATGTTTCCTTTTCTTTTTCATTACTTCTTTAACACACTACTTCTCCGCTGCGAAGCGCGGGTATTTTGCTAGTACAGTATATATATAATTGACTAAGTCGCCCGACCATGGGGTACGCACGACAGAGACCATGGGGTACGCACGACAGAGACCATGGGGTACGCACGACAGAGCCCCGCCCGCCAACTCTAATCCTCCCGCGTCATGGGATACGCACGACAGAGCCCCTCCCGTTCACTCTAACCCTCTTCCTGCGTCCACCCTCGCTCTCAACGCATGCGCACTGCTTGCTCATGTGCTCGCCCCCAACACCTCACCAAACACATCCTCAGTCGCTTTGGTCTCTGCTACAGTCCATATGCACCTCTCAGCCACGTTAACTTTTCATTGTTCTTTTCGGTTCCGGCTGCTTTTCTATATAAAAATTGACCAAGTCACCCGACCATGGGGTACACACGATAGAGCTCCGCCCACCAACTCTAACCTTCCTCCCGCATCTACCCTCGCTCTTGAGGCATCGACTTCTCAACTGTCACTCCAGAACAACTCAGTATGCGAGCTATATTAAGTGTCGCCGCCAACGAAGACTCGCTACACCTTAATGAACAAGTACTTAAACTTATCTCTACTGACGAAGTAACTTTCACCAGCGTTGACTCCTTCATCACAGATGATCCCGCAGATCAACTTTCATTCCCCGAAGAATTTCTTAACAGTCTTACTCCCACTGGCATGCCTCTGCATAAACTTAAAATTGGTCCAGTCGTCAAACTTCTCAGAAACCTCATGCCAGCAAGAGGTCTCTGTAATGGCACTAGACTGACTGTTACCAGCATTCACCGCAATGTACTAGAGTGTAAAACTATCGCAGCTGCTACCTCACAAACTGCCCTTACTCCCCGGATTTCCCTGACCCCATCAGATTCAAATTTGCCTTTTACTTTTACACACAGACAATTTCCTGTTAGATTAGACTTTGCAATGACAATTAATAAGGCACAGGGCCAAACTTTCAAAAAGATATGCCTGTATCTGCCAAAACCAGTTATCAGTCACGGACAATTTTATGTTGCTCTCTCCAGAGTTCCATCTTTTCATTCACTCACAGTCGTATCCTCAAACTCACCCCATTTGGACAACTGTGTCATTCAGGAAGTGTTCACCCATCAATAAATAATTATGCGGCATATACTACGCCGCGGGTCGGCTAGTTATACATAAACAGCTATCAACTCAAGTTTTACAAGTACTACCAAGTATTAACTGGTTCACATGGGGCATCAGTCTATTGCAGGACAAACTCAAGCACACCTCAATGTGCTGATCTATATACTTGAAAATTAATCTAACACTAGTGTTCAGGATGTGGAGAGAATATGTACATATTCTATGGAGAGTGCTCCATGCAGACACTGGGAGAATATGTTAACTACATGCAAATAAACTGACTCCAATAAATGTATCTATTAAAATGACAAGAAAGCTTTAGAGGTGCCTACTGATAACGACAGAGGTTGTTGTTGCATGCAAAACAATAGATTTCCTTATTTTTACTTCACTCTTGGCTTGAATTCCTGAATGGTTTAACTTACTGAAGTAGGAAAATCCCTCTGCACTTTCAAGGCTAAAATGCTTTTATTACTGCCAATTTTATGTTAAGCCACACTTGTGCCTTTTTGCTCTGTAGAATAAATGGTGCGTTTCATTGCTCCACCATATTCCAGTTCTTAATTTGGATATGTATTTACCCTTGAAGTTTTCCTGTAATGAAACAGCAATATACATGAAATCTGCCCTGGAATGAAAACTGTTGTTTTTTACATGTCTTAGTTAAGAAAGTGAGCTCTAGTGAACACTCATTTTTTTTTTTTTTTTTAATTAGTAAGTCGTCAGTAGTGGGGATATAAACAGGCTCAATTTTGCACATGTCGATAAGCTACAGGTTTTTCAGGGCAAGCAAGGAGCATGCTCAAAGTTGCAATTATACATACCCATTGCAAATGAGTGCAAAAACACAAGAGAATTTCAGAATTGCAGCTACTTTAAGTCAACAGGCCGTAAATTTATCATTCTCTTAGGATTCTGCATGTCTGCCCATATATGCAGCACGTTTTCTTTTTTTTAATTTTTATTGATTTCAATTAGATATGGATAACATTCCGTACAGTCAAGTCAAATTTAACAAATCAAAGCAAAATTCAACCCCCCCACCCAAGAGAAAGAGAAAAGAGCTGGCAACCAAAGCTACTGTATAAAAACAGCAAGAAAAGGATATCCTTTTTTTCCACCGAAATAGAAGCTTATTCTAAAATGTCATTAATTAGAGCCTGCCATATTTTTGAACAGACAATCTACGTGAGAATGAGATTTTTTCCAATTTCAAGTAGTACAAAACATCGGTTACCCACTGACTTAAGAGTGGTGGGGTGGGATTCTTTCAGTTGTACAAGGTAAGTCTACATGCTAGTAGTGTAGTAAAAGAAATTACAGTTTGTTTGTCCTTCTCCACTTTAAGGCCGTCTAGGAGTACACCAAACACAGCTATTGATGCATTAGAAGAGATCATGACCGCAAGGCTGTGTGATAGGCATGCAAAAATGTTTGTCCAAAATGTTATTAATTTGGTGCACTCCCAGAACATATGGTCCAGTGAGGCTGGAGCATGTTGGATTTTGCCCTGGAAACATTTTGGACAATTTTAAAAGACATAAATGTGCTTGATAAAAGATTTTAAGTTGAATGGCTGAATGCTTTGCACATATGGAGCTTGAGTATTTTTTGTGCATCAAGGTTATTATAGTTTTGACTTCTATTAGTTTTTATTTCTATACTTTTTCTGACCTTACTTGGAAATTCAGTTTATTTTTCCTTTGTCATATATTTTTAGTTTTAATTAAGTTTTTATTCACAAAGACATTTCTATTTTATTTTTATAACTATTAGTTTGAGTCTTAGTTTTAGTAATTATGGTCTGGTTAAAGAGCTACTATGGAGTTTAGTTTTGTGTCACAATCAGACAGAATTGTACACTTAATAGGTTAGGATACAAGTTTAAAAGCTAACTACATCACATTGTTTACCATATACTGTATAAGAACAATTTTATACAATATTTTTTAAAAATATTTTCTTTGTCATTTGTGCAGCAAATGTGCACTGATTGTTGGCACTTTTAAAATCTATTTTTTTTTGCCCAGAATGGGACAATTTATAATGAAATTTAGGTGAATTTTAAGGATTGCGTTTTTGTTTTTACTCTAAATGTCTACAGCACACAACATATCTCGCTCCAAGAGAATGTGCTTATAATGAATGCCTTCAATATTGCATTCAAAAATCTCCCATACTGGGCTTCGTTGTTCTTATGTGCGAAGTGGCAGGAGAATTACTGTCAACAAAACGCAGGTACTTGAGAAATAAACTGAAATGTTACTAACTCATGATTCTTCTGTCCATACGGTAAAGGTTTTACTTACCAGCACATTCCGACTTCAGGAGTTTGAATTACATCTTGATATACAAGAAGCGCAAAGACAGACAGCACAGTAAATGGCTTTCTATTTCACACACATTACGCGCCAGTAGTCCGCTTGCTCTGTCACCGCAACGGCTGTGTGAATACCCGCCCCTCCATCACCAGCCGCCATTCACTGGATAACTAGATGCAGGCTGCTTGTGATGGATGACTTTCTGTTTTAGAGTTAAAAGTTACAAGAGTTAAAGACTAAGGCCGGATTTATACTTCACGCGACGCATGCTGCAGCGGACACTCCTGCTCCGCAACCGTTGTAGTGTTCATACTTGCGCACGTACTTTACGTAAATCTGGAAGAATCCACCAGGTGGCAGTGCGAGATATTATCACTGTGAGAACATGATCGGCTTCTCTTTGTTGTGAATTGCCTAGAACACTCATTAAATTCTGATGACACCTTACCACAATATCTCGGAAAATTATGTTTATTGATTAAATCCATCAATCCAGGGATGTGTCCATTCCAGCAACCATTGGGCACAAGTGAGAAACAATCCTTGGACGAGGCCTCAGCTCATTGCAAGGTGAATACAAGCACTTGCATACACTAGCGTCATTTTAGTGGCACCAAGTCCCCAAATCTGCATATCTGGAAGGAAACCGGAGCACAGTATGGAATACAAGCAGAAAATTCCAGCAACATAACTCCCGGCAAGACAGCACTGCTATCGCTCCACCACCGTGACACCCCCATGTGTGTAATTATTCCCCCCATGTGTGTATTATCAGGGGATGACGTTTACGATGGTCTGCATTAATGATAAAGTAAACTACGAGGTTAAAGGAGACATTTCAAGATTAAAGCCGAAATTTCCACTTTAATCACAAAATACATGTTTTCACCGTGTCCTTTATTTTTTTTCTCAGTGGCTCAAATACAGTGCTATACATTATGTTCCTGTTAAGTTGCAAAAAAAAAAAGACAGCACAAAAGATGGTATGTGAGACTTTTAAAATGTATCGTGTCTTTACGATTGTGAATATGCGACGCTTGAATATAAAAGCACCACGAATGCATCTGTATGTCAGCATTTTGCTTCACCACATCGAAGCATTCATCCCGTAGGATCTGCATAGAGGCTTTCTGTCACATGTGACATGAGACACTGACGTCACGTTCCAACTTTTAGCACACTGCGCCCCCCGACTTTTTGCTGGTACTCGCGCACGCATCGCTCTAATTTCTGAGGACCTGCTCAGAGGACGCGTGAAATATACGCTGGGAACGCGTGGCAGCCATGATGCGTACACGTTCTGAGCGTGAAGTATAAATCGGCCCTAACAGCAACAATATTCATTCAAAAACGAAAACTAAAAATATTTTTAGTATGTTATTTTATTTCAGTTAGTCTTTCCAGCTACTTTAATAGTTTCATTTAGTTTCATTTCAGCTTTCTTAATTTTATTTCAATTTATGAAATTTTTTGTTTTTAATAATAGTTTCAGTTTTAATTTTAGTTTTAGTTAACTATAATAACCTTACTGTGCATGGCTGCCTTCCACTCCTTTTCTGAAATATTAAGTGACAGATTCTTTCCCCAATGCACTCTGGGGTCTTTGAAAGGAAGAGACTTTAAAATATTTTTATAAATTTTAAAGATGCTATCCGAATATTCAATACTGATCAATAATTCTTCTGGAATAGATCAAGGTGGAAGGCGAGGAAAACTGGGCAGGTTCTCTTTTAGCAAAGCTTCTAGCTTGAAAGTATTGGAGGAACTCTGTTGATGAGAAGTTGTATTTGAAGCGTAATTGTTCGTAGGATGCAAAGATATTATCTATGTACAAGTCACTAAGTGTTTTAATTCCAGACATTTTCTAGACATTGAATAGTGTATATGTTTGAGAGGGTGGAAAAAAGTGGTTGTTATGGAGAGTTGCAACAGATAAAAGCTTGTGGATATTCGTCAATTTGTGTCGATGTCCAGGTCTTTATAGCTTGTATATTTGCCATCCAGTAATAAAACAAAGTTGGGTAGTGCCATACCCCCTTCTGCTTTAGGTCGTTGTAGAGATATGTAGCATTTTTGGCCACAGATTTGCGTGGACTCACCTAAAATCTCTCCATAAGCCTTCAAACTGTTTGTTTCATCTGACATCAATACACATTACAAAGCTCACACTAAAGTGTAAGTTTTCGGTTTAGAATTGTAACTCTGCTTCACTTGGTATAAATTACACAATGGGTATTTTTTGTAATATCGAGGTTTTAAATTGTTCAAGCAATGTGACCATAAACTGTAACTGGAAAGGTGAATAGATATGATTTTGGATTGACAATGTCCCAGCCAGATTCTACCATGTGTTAGAGATTTGTCTTTTTCGGTTTAAATATATATTTTTTTTTATTTGTTGACCAAAAACAAAGCACTTTTTGTGTCTGTTACATTTCCCATTTTTTTGAGCTGGTTAAAATATGTGGATATTTGAATGAGATAAAAAATGAAAGAGAAACTTTACAACCCAATATTTATATTTATTAGCAGGGCATGAACTTTAATGCAGAAGTAAAGAATCAAGCATTTTACTTAAAAACTATTAAATACCAATAAATAAATTTAGAATTTCCCAGTGCCATACCAACATAAAAAATGAACCTAGCAAAGTTACCATCATTGCCAATTTAATACAATTATATTGCAAGTTCAGAAATAATAACTTTTGTGCAAATGTTTAGAGCATGACAATGTGATCAGTCAGCTGCTACTGGTAGACATTTATCTTTTCCAATTTTTGTGGATTGCAGACCTGAAGAGTAACCTGAGGAATCAGAAAAAAATGGATTGCTGGATAACAGCAAGAAAAAGAATAAAAAATGAAGCCCCAATAAGAGAATAATGGATCTACAGATGTGACTAGTAAAAACTGAAAAATTTTAATCCAGGTGGTTATCCCTGTTCATTGCTAGTGTATGGTGCTGATAAAGAGAAGCTCGATATACTGTATATCATAGTCAGTCCCAAACATCATAAAATAAAAAAAAATAATGTATAAGCCAGACACTGGGCAGACACTTGAACAGATTACTTCTTTGTAATTCCTTTAAGTGGACGCATAAGCCAGACCAGTCCAAAGACGAAACATACCGGATCATGAACTACTGGAATGTATACTGGCAGCACTAGACACAAGGCAGAGGAGCAGCGGAACTGAAATGTCGTATGCAATTAACAATACACTGACTACAGTAGATAAAATCAGTCCTGTTCTAGGACATATTCTTCAAAGTTCATAGGCATATGAAATAGTAAACGATTTAGGGATTTAACAAATTTTTAATATTTGGATAAAATCAGCGAAAAAAAAAAAATGCAGATACAACCCAATGAATAAAACTGCTGAATATGTGACTCTCTTCTGCGGTGGGCTGGCGCCCGGCCTGGGGTTTGTTTCCTGCCTTGCGCCCTGTGTTGGCTGGGATTGGCTCCAGCAGACCCCCCGTGTAGTTAGGATATAACGGGTTGGATAATGGATGGATGCGATTCTCTTACCATTGCTGTATTGTGCGAGTTATGGATGATACTTTCGAAGAGCACCTCTTGTTCTATATGGCAGTGGTCCCCATCCTTTTTGACACCAAGCACCGCTTTACTAGAAGCAAATTTTGGGGATGGGGGTGACAGAGGATTATGGGCGGGTTCATAGGGCAGTTTTATACACAATTTACATTACATTTCTATTATTATTAAGTTATAATATCGTAATAGAAATTATACAGCTTACCATAATGCAGAATCAGTGGGAGCCCTGAGCTTGTTTTCCTGCCACCAGACGGTGGAAGAGTGACAAGCAAAGTGTGTTGCTTATGTTCAGTCTACTCCGTAATCTCGTTTTGGTTGCTGTCACTGCAGAAAACACTGCCTCACAAGGAAAGGATGTTGGAAATGGAAAAAGCTTCAATAGCTTCTTTCGCGTTATTTTAATCTTCTCCTGTCTACAAGTTATGCTGACGAGAATTTTTCTCAGCAGCTCCTTGCAATAATACACTTTCAGGGTGCAAATGATACCAAAACCCAATGGCTGAAGCACTGCTGTGCAACTGGGTGGGAGGAATTCAATGAGAGCATTACCCAAATGTGGAAGCATGTTGTGGGCAGTACAGTTATCAATCAGAAGCTGAATCATCCTTTTCTTCTTCTTCATATTGTGAGATTTCTGAACACTTTTGGGATCCCCCACCCACCCAATGGGAAGTCATGATGAAGTGTGTCCTGAAGCGCAATTGCCGCGTCTGTGTAAGATTGTTTGTCTGTTGCCGAGGCAGAGCAACAGCAGGTTCATAGCATGTTGTCCTGTTGAAAGAGGTCCCAAAAGAGTTTAAAAACCTCAAATTTTCTTGAATGAGCACCACATTAATAGGAATGTTCTTGAACAAACATCACTAAACCACATAAAAACTGCTTTTTCGGCGTCTTCAAATGCAAAAGTTTGCATACGTTTGCAACCCGAGATTTTTTTTTTCCTCATATAACAAAGACATATGCATTGCACTGGTCATTCCAAAAGATTGCACATCGCAAACATTAACACTGTTATTGTTGTTTCGTGTCTGCCGTTTCTATAGAAGGGTGACAATGAGTTAAATTCCAACGGATGTTTTTCAAATGTTGATGAGCAATAAACAAAAGGTATCACTGAAAACCACAGAAAACAAAAACAGCAGAAAAACAGTATGAGGAAAGTTTGAAGAAAGAAAATTTTTTGACAAATGTGCACAACTGAGCTGCAACCACAGAACTAACTGCTCTGTGGATGATTCATTCAAGAATTTCAAGGTTACTACATTGTAATGCAAGTATCTGCTGAATATACTTCGTAGTAACGAGATTTCAATAGACTCGTGTCATATGGGGAAACTGTCTGAACCATAAAAATAGTTTGTTGTAATATTCTTTTACCTCACACTTCGCGGCCTAGACGGTAGCAGCCCGGGGGTTGGGGATCCCTGCTATAGGGAATAAGATCTAAACAATGTGGATCTGTACAACATGGCAGCCAAGAAATGGACAAAGCATGCCAACAAGCTGACACAGTTCACATGAAATTACACTGTGAACTACCATGCTTTTGGACTGAAGGCATACAATATGTGTGGGTTTAAAATTTATAAATCATTGAAGGCATACACATTTTTAATGGTTTAGGTACAAGATCTCAAAATTTACAAACCGTCAAAATGTAAGAGCATAGTCACTGTAGCAAGGCAAGCTGACAAAGCTGTTGGTATTTCTTCATATTGCCTCTTATGATGGTTTAAGATGAATTTTGGGTATGAAAAGCACCTAGTGTCATTATCAAGTCTTCCTGTCTGCATAAAACAACTTGTTTCCCTGCAAGATAATAGTTGAAATTGGGCACATTTATTTGTCAAGGAAATGTGTGATTAAAGGTAAATGTTTGTGAAAGTATCATTGAGAGTGTGCTGTATATATTTGAAAACTCACCAATGCTTTTCAACCTCATATACTGCATCTTAAAACAGACATTCAGTGTGACTTCAATTACAGATTAGTTTAATCTTTCAAATGATACACTCTTAATTGTCCAATATCCACTCCTGTCAGCAAAACAGAGCAATGCTGGCAGAGTTACACCAGCACAGATGACTCAAGCAACCCTCAAAAAAGTACTAGTTAAATGATATAACCTTTATGGTCGTAAAAGTCAAACCGCAAGCAACTTAACTCACGTAGAACTGAATGGAAGAGGGAACAAGCTCTTTAAATGTGGTTCAGTGACATATATAGTGATTGACCATGTATTTAGCACTTACATTACAATACACACAGCTTGATGGTTGAATCATCTGCAGATGCAATATTTCTTTGACACTGTGTTTATCAGCAAAGCACCACACTGATTTGCCTCCTATCATAATCGTAGGAAGCCAACAATTTAAGCTTGAAACTCTCACATTTCAGAAAATTAAGCAAGTCCCTAAAAGCACTGAAAGTTAAACCACAGACATTTTTAACTTGTTACTATTTGTAATCATGTTGGGAAAATGTACATTGTTTTACAGACTTGTATACTGTAAATCATCATTTACAAAATTGAATATTGTTACTGTTTATTTTCTGTTGAATTTTTTTAAATAAATCTTATTTGAAAATACAGATTACAAGAACAAAAGGATATGTTTATCAAATTGTACTTTATAATTAAATTTAAAGTATAAATAAAAAGTTAAACTGATTTAATTCAGGTTTCATGAAATTGCACAAAAATAAATGAAAGAAAGGTGTTCAGAATTCGACTCAGTGTTTTCTGAAATTCAGCCAAGAACTTTCCTTTTGGCTCATCACTATACTATTTACACGAGATACTTTTTAAACAAAACAAAAAAGGAGATCTGAAATAATTAAGGGGAAGCTAAAGGCCATTTCTTTATTAAATGTGAACTTCAACTTGTATTTTCCCCAAAAGTAGGAGGCAGGCAATTAACTGAAGAATATAACCAGACACTGCCTAATAATGTGTGCCATCTCAAAAATGTGAATCAATAATCAATGATTCTGGCCTTGAACTCCAAGTTTAAGAGGTTTTCCCAAGTTTCCACAGATGCCTCCTAATCTCCATTTTAAACAAAAATATCAGGCACCATTTTTTATATAAAAAAAAAAAAAAAGGAGAAAAATACTACACTTAAGAGCACAATTGTCCACAGAAATTAATACATACCATGATTGTGGAAAAATATATCTGACTTGAAAGATAACTAAATTATCAATTAAGTATTCTTAGTCTGCAAATGCTCACTGAATCTAAAAATGAAAATAAGTCACACAAGAACAAATGTTCAACAACTGACAAAGTGTCTTGTTGAAACATTTAATTTGAAACTTCCTGGTGCAAAAGCAACTTAAAACAGTTGCTGTGAACAAGATTGTTTACTTGTTTACGTGGCAGGCTAATGTCTTCATTTTGACTTCATTGAAAAGGAATCTTTTTTAAAAATGTAAATGTCAATTAATATATTTATTTCTGTGGTCATATAAATGCAAAGAAGTGTAATTTCAAAAGCTGAGTTTGCCTACTTATACTTGGGAGTCCAAGATACAATGTTGTTATTTGAAAACCTTATCATTAGAAACCATGCAAAAAGTATCACTATTTAAACTGCATTCATAATAAGCAATACTACTTTTAATATAAATTTGAAGCCTATGATGATCACAGATTATTCTTTCTAAAACACACAGTGAAACTGCTCCTATCTCAAATTTACTAAATCCCTTCATTTGCGGTAAGTCAACAGGCAGCATGCTGGATTTATACACTTTACTGATCTACAGTATACCCAATAAATATAAAAATTACCATATATAGCAGTTTCATACTTTAAATATAAACTTCACATACACTAGGACCATTTTCCACAGGATAGACAAAAGTTTTCTCTGGTTTACCTTTACATCACAAAGATTCATAAATTATGCTAACTGGGAGCTTTAAACAGGTCTTGAGTGAGTGTATTATGTGATGGACTGACATCCCCTACAGGGTTGTTGATGCCCAACGCTGCTGGGAAAGGATCCAGCTCTTCACAGATGACGAAGTAGATTCAGAAAACAAATTCCAGCTTCTTCACTTCATCTTAAACAAATACAATTATTTCCAGCTAAATATGTCAAAATTATGCCTAAGAAGAGTTTTCCAGGTGAAGAATAACTAGGCTGATTTCAGGAATACATGAGATGAGTTATGAGGAAAGATCAAAGGCACCAGCCTTTTCCAGTTCCAAATACAAGGAGACTAACAGGTGACATGACTGAACTGTTCAAAATTATGAAAGCAATTATTACAGTGGATCAAGACTCTTCCTTTAAAATTAGTTCATCAAGAACATGGAGACACAGTTGGACACAAAAGGTTAAATTTCACACAAAGATTAGTAAGTTTTTTGTCACACAGAGAACCATACACACATGAAATAAATTAACAAGTGGTGCGGTAGACAGCACAAATTTAGGAGCTTTCAAAATTAGACAATGTTATTTTGGAAGAATTAAATGGATAGGACTGGTGAGCTTTGTTGGGCTGAATGGCTTATTCTCATGTAAATCTTTCTAATCTTTTAACATTCTAAAAGAGTTCATAACTGCATCATTAAAAATATGACATAAATGAATAACAGCCATATGGTATTTAAAACAAGAGTAATAGCAGGATATACAGAGACTGAAAGGCAGCCTGATAAGAGATATACCTGCTAATAAAACGGATGAGAAGTTAGATCTATTAATTCCTTCTTACAAATATGAAAAGGACGGTCAACTCCAACAATAATATCCACAGCCAAGATAAAAAAAAAAAAAAAAACATACAAAAAAAGCAAGTTATTGGTTACTTTTTATTTTTTTTCAGGTGAGGTGCACAAAACAGTCACTATAAATTATAATGTACAATACTGCAAAATTATTTTCATATTGAAATTAACTCTTATTCTGACCCCTTACAGGTAGTAGACTGTTAATTTACTCTGAGGATATCACCATCCAATGAAATAGAATTACCAAAGTTTCAAACCCTGAAGTTTCCACTGGATTGCACTGTTCTGAAGAATAACTTGCCATTTTTAATCACAATGTTTACTATTTATCCTATTGTATTATCGGTATTTCGATACACTAATCCCATGAAGCCAGAGATGCAGTTTAAGGAAGCCCAGCAGTGACAAGTTAAGTACCAAGAGTGGAACTTTAGAGAATAAATACTGTACATAAATGGGTACATAAAAGCCAGCCTTAAGAGATTTTTATGCTTAAAAATACTTGTTAGGCACCAAGTATAAAATCTTGGTGCTTCAAAATGGCACTGCACAGAGACCTGTAATACTAGTTTTTTTTTTCTAGACCCTTTCACACATAAAGGCTCTATCCTTAACTGACTATCCTTCACACCCAGCGATTTCTCAGGTAAGGAACCAGCTTCATCTAAATAAATTACTCAGGTTTATAGAAAATTCCTAAATAAAGCACACACAATGTCAAGGTGTTTATAAATAAAACACATTCACGTTCAAGCAATGAAACCAATTCCGTGAAGTGCAGGTGACTACCTCCATCTTTTCAAAGCCATTTGTTTCCCAAGGTTAGCTATTCTCAGGTTGTCTAGAAATCTGAAACCATTTTACACAAGTCAGGGTGAACATGTTGAGCCAGTATACCACCAAACAAAGTCATGCACTGCTTGGTTCATGGCTGCTGTTTTCCACTACGGAACACCGTAAAGCAAAGAGAACTAGGAAGATGTGCAGCATCTGGTGATAGCTGACCTTTAGGCCACTTTCATAATAGCCTGAATGCAGTAGCACACTGGCTTACAACTAGTGTTAAATAGATACTAACATTTGACTCTGGTATTGATACTAGCTTTTATGCCTTAGAACCAGTACCAAAACTAGACTGTAGCAAATATTAGATAACCCTTTGCCATTGTTTCAGCCCAAAAACCACATGCCCCTCCTTTCTAGGCCATACAATCGTGCGTCCCCCTACTATGTCACATAGCACAAATCATTATGAGTAGTGGTTAAATCCCTTAGAGTCTCTAGTGTGTTTATAGAGAAATATTCATTCATTCACAGACCGGGGTAGGGTAGTCCCACCACACCCTTAGAGATTACAGGGAGATGTATTACATTGAAGATTTGTCCTCCTTGGAGTTTAATTCATACTAATAAAAGACTAAGTGTGAGGTGATTGAAAGCTATCATTTATTTGCTGCACTAAAATGCTGGTACAGTAACATTTTAAAAACGGTGTAGTTTGGTATTTTTTCATTTCCAGTATACCTTGTATCACTTCTTATAACACATTTTCTTTTAAATAAAAAATGTGCACTGACCTTTATCACAACTTTTAGAATTCCCCACACATTTACCAAGGAAGGGTTTGAATGCTTTCAACCCAAGAAACTGCTTGGTCTGCACAGTTTGGAATTGTTAAACAAGGAATTTTGTGAAGAGGTTATGGTGTCCTAAGTTAAATGCCTGTTTATAAATACAGAAGCATCACATCTTCCTAGTGATTTTCCACCCAATTACAATGACTTCTGAAATAAGTTTACTGTTGCTTATAGTAGCATGAGGATTTTTTTTCCCTCTCTGCATTGTTCAGAACGAGTAGTAAACTGCACTTACTGATGAAGCTGAAAAAGTCTCATTTGTTAAAGCATCTTTTGGCAATGCTTTTAAATTATAAGTGGGCAATTACAGTATATAGGTAACTGTTAAAACTACTGTGTCATTTCACTTTCTAGTAAAAAGAAATGCAAGCAAATTTTAAGTATTCAGATTAACAATTGGCTCAATAGTTAATTTGGGTCTTTGTTGGTATTTAAAAGTAGTTAATGCTTAATGTGCTGGCCTATTGTGTTTCCAGGCCAAGATTTTTTTTTTTTTTTTGAAAATTGACATTTGCGGTCACTGTCGCACCATTTATTTGATCGGAATTAAAACATTATGTTATCAAATAACAGAATAGTAATTTATGGTTTAAAGGGTTATCTGCTATTATTTTTATACAAAAGGATCAATGATCTCTAAATGTCTGATCCAGTCACTGTAGATTTACAACTGCACATTACAGCATTTAAATATTAACAGGGTCTGGCCATGTGCTTTGTTAGCTTGGAGGAAAGAAGTCAGAGAGTTATATGTATGACAGATCGTTGTGAATAGGAACTGAAACTATGCTGGGCTCTATGACTTGTTTGCATCAACATGTTATGTTAAACTCCAAACATGTTAACTGACAGAAAACATGCATAGTCTCTTGACTCTACAGCTGAAAAATACAGACTACTTCAAAAGGATCTGCTTCAGTTAATACAGTATAAGCATATTCCACATAAAAGACCAGAAAATACAGACTAACTCCACAATCTGTAATGCAAATAAATGAATTACACAACACTCCATAGTACTTTGCATCCAATGGAATTTTCAAGAGATAAAACAGTCTTATCAAAATTTTTAGTATACTACTCAAAATTAAAAATTAAATTACACTGGGTCTACAGTCATAAGCCAGATTAAATATTTCTCATATGCATTCCTCTAAGATATAGTAAAATACACACAAACAGAAATAAACTTTCCAACAATTGGCCTGTCAGTCGCCCACAAAACTTCGCTTCAAGTCTATGAGCTGGGCAGTGGCAGATGGTAACAACATACTTGTAATGCCTCAGAAACATCGAGTCATTTGCAATTGTTCCCAATTATGTGTTTGCAAATACATGCCTTTTCTTCTCTATCACAGTCTGTATCATGTATACAGGCATTTATTTTATAATATTATCCATCTAGTAATACCATATTTGGAGCATGTATTTTGCATCCAGTGATCTTAACAGCAACTTAATCCTTTTTTTTGCTATAATATTGATAAGTACTTTACACAGCCAGCACCAAGAATGAATCTGTAAGGCACTTCAAATTTCAAGGACAGAGGTAAAATTTTGTTGGAAACTACCCAGTAAAATGTAATTTTCCCATTTAACAGAAAATATCTCATTATATAGCACTGAAAAAAATCAAAGATTTTTACTTCAATAATTGATATTTCATTAGGGCGGCACAGGTTCGCTTCCTGGGTCCTCCCTGCATGGAGTTTGCATGTTTTCCCTGCATCTGCGTAAGTTTCCTCCAGGTGCTCCGGCTTCCTCCCACAGTCCAAAGACATGCAGGTTAGGTGCATCGACACCTAGTGTGTGCTTGGTGTGTGGGTGTGTGTCCTGCGGTGGGCTGGCGCCCTGCCTAGGGATTTGTTCCTGCCTTGCACCCTGTGTTGGTTGGGATTGGCTCCAGCAGACCCCCCGTGACCCTGTGTTAGGATATAACGGGTTGGATAATGGATGGGTGGATATTTTATTATCCTAATAGTAACATTTTCTCAAAAAATTAATACAGGTGTATATTACTCTTCATCTAATAATCTTAACAGTTTCAAGGATCACCAGTATAATGTATTTATAAATGTTGATATACTATGGATGGATATATATATATGTTATACAGTATATATCCAGAGTAATTATAATTAAAAGGCTCAATTCACTTGCAAAACAAAGAATAAAAACTTGAAATTAAAATAAAATGGTACATAATGCAGAATTGACTACTTCACAAAAACTCAATTGTAATGGCTACCAAGTATATTTGCACTTGAAGAGTTTCAATATGGAGCAGAGATGGTGTGAAATGGATGAGTAAGTCCTTGCTCTGCTTAATTGTGTCACTTTCTGACATGAATTAATGGTTACTTTTTATAAGCATTTCTATGATTCAAGTATGTGAAAATGTGTTTTGCAATACAGCAAGTCATTGCAGCAGTTATCTTCTTCCATCTGCTGTTTAGTCCGCTTATATGGTACACAAAAAAACAGCATACATTTTATGGAACTTTTCTTACCAGGTATCTGTTTTCCCAGGTGGATTGAAGAGCACACTGCGAGTGCTGCATGTGTCTGAATGGCCTCTTCACATACAGTAAAGTTTTTTGTCTGTAGATGTGGCACTACTTGCACTGTCACCCTGGTTATAACCAAACATTTTCCAACAGGAGTGCTAACCCTACCTGTTATGTTTTCCTTGTCTGATCTTTACTAAATTTATTCCTCACACTTATCAAACTCAAGACAACGCTAGAAGTGTCACTGTAGTCATGCTAAGAAAGAGCAGTTGAAATTGTGCAAAAAAAAGGTTGTGGGGAAAAAAAATTGAAGTCTTGAACATCACAGTATTTGCTTTTGCATATTGATTTTTCTTAAATATTGAACTGAAAATTCAACGTATTGCCTACCTGAATTGATGCATCTTTGATTATGTGGCAGTCACATTGGAGGACCCCGAGGAAAATTCTACAGACATGAGAGACCATGTAGACTTCCACAAGACCTACAACTGGGTGCAAGATTCGAACAGATATGCTGGAATCATGAAGCTGTACCATTAACCAAAATACTAGTTTTAAAATAATAAAAGAAAAACAGTTTATATTAAAAAAAAAAAAAAAACAGGTATATTTACTACATTTTCTAACTAAAAGAAAGCCAGACATTGATTTCTTAATTTTGCAGCTGTATGCCGGAGTGAAATTTTAGACATGCATATAGGCATGTAAGTGATTTGATACTCTTCTCAGAAGTTGCACAGGGCCAGGACAGAGTTTTACTAAAAAAAGACAAACTATAAAAGATCATTTTTATAGCTACATGTAAAAGTAGAGCATCTCTGGTTTGTGAGGATATACAACATGTGAATTCTTCTTTGACATATTTGAAGAAATGGCAATTCATTTGACAACAACTAAATTCACAGGAAACTCCTCAGTTACATGCAACAGATCTTTTGAAAATTGACAGTATGGGAATTTAAGTTATCTTTTTGAAGCATGACTTGCTCATCAGTCTGATATGAAACCACAATGTACAGTCAACAAAACGCACAAGACATGTACTTACTGATAAGATTTTTTTTTTTTTAATCAGGCAATAGCTGCAACTTATGAAGGTAAGACACCGTCAGTCGGAAATTCTCAAGGCTGACTTTGCGGTATTAATTAAAGACACAAAGGAGAAGGCCCCATCGGCAAAGATTTTCTTTTTGGGTCCACTACCTCTCATCAGACGATCAAATGAGTACTACAGTTGTCTGCTAGGATTGAACAACTGGATGCATGGCTTCTGCAAGAATCAAGACATCGGATTCATCAAAAACTGGAACCTCTTTTTGGAAAGGCCACGTTTCTTCAAGCGAGATGGCCTGCATCCGAACAGTTTCAGCGCCCATGTCCTCTCAGAAAACATATCTTAGATAATTCATTTATCTTAACTATCTATCTCTACTCTTATCCCCGTCCCAAATGCTATTGCTATGCTAGGACATGATAATTGTTTAACAAAATTTTCCGTAAAAGTGCACAACATTAATACTCTAATAACCAATCTCAATTAAAGCTATTAAAACAGACTATAGTTTAAACAAAAAACACACACAGAGCGGCGCTAACAAAAATAACTTAATTCCTGTTCCAAATATCAATAACGCACATACTGTAGTATTCATCTCTGCCCCTCCGAAAGATTAAATATGGCACGATTAAATGTTAGAGCTTTAACTAACAAGACTTTTTTATTAATGATCTTATTGCACTAAGTGAAACGTGGCTTAGCTCAGATGGCGCAGCTGTTTTAATCTAATCTGCACCTCCGAATTACAGTTTTAATCGTGCTGACCACCAAGGAAAGAAGGGCGGCAGCTTGGCAAACATTTACTCGAACCGGTTAAAATGTAAAGATGTTAATTTTGGTAAATTCAAGTCATTTGAGTATTTTTCCATTGCTATTCATGGAGTTTCTTACGTTCTAGTATTATCCGTGTATAGACCTCCCAAATTTAATGTGTCTTTCTTTGAGGAATTCTATGAATTAATGTCAATTTTAATTACAAACTATGACACACTCTTAAAAGTTGGTGACTTTAATTTTCATATACAGTGGTGTGAAAAACTATTTGCCCCCTTCCTGATTTCTTATTCTTTTGCATGTTTGTCACACAAAATGTTTCTGATCATCAAACACATTTAACCATTAGTCAAATATAACACAAGTAAACACAAAATGCAGTTTTTAAATGATGGTTTTTATTATTTAGGGAGAAAAATAATCCAAACCTACATGGCCCTGTGTGAAAAAGTAATTGCCCCCTTGTTAAAAAAATAACCTAACTGTGGTGCATCACACCGGAGTTCAATTTCTGTAGCCACCCCCAGGCCTGATTACTGCCACACCTGTTTCAATCAAGAAATCACTTAAATAGGAGCTGCCTGACACAGAGAAGTAGACCAAAAGCACCTCAAAAGCTAGACATCATGCCAAGATCCAAAGAAATTCAGGAACAAATGAGAACAGAAGTAATTGAGATCTATCAGTCTGGTAAAGGTTATAAAGCCATTTCTAAAGCTTTGGGACTCCAGCGAACAACAGTGAGAGCCATTATCCACAAATGGCAAAACATGGAACAGTGGTGAACCTTCCCAGGAGTGGCGGCCGACCAAAATTACCCCAAGAGCGCAGAGCGACTCATCCGAGAGGTCACAAAGACCCCAGGACAACGTCTAAAGAACTGCAGGCCTCACTTGCCTCAATTAAGGTCAGTGTTCACAACTCCACCATAAGAAAGAGACTGGGCAAAAATGGCCTGCATGGCAGATTTCCAAGACGCAAACCACTGTTAAGCAAAAACATCATTAGGGCTCGTCTCAATTTTGCTAAGAAACATCTCAATGATTGCCAAGACTTTTGGGAAAATACCTTGTGGACTGACGAGATAAAAGTTGAACTTTTTGGAAGGCAAATGTCCCGTTACATCTGGCGTAAAAGGAACACAGCATTTCAGAAAAAGAACATCATACCAACAGTAAAATATGGTGGTGGTAGTGTGCTGGTCTGGGGTTGTTTTGCTGCTTCAGGACCTGGAAGGCTTGCTGTGATAGATGGAACCATGAATTCTACTGTCTACCAAAATATCCTGAAGGAGAATGTCCGGCCATCTGTTCGTCAACTCAAGCTGAAGCGATCTTGGGTGCTGCAACAGGACAATGACCCAAAACACACCAGCAAATCCACCTCTGAATGGCTGAAGAAAAACAAAATGAAGACTTTGGAGTGGCCTAGTCAGTCCTGACCTGAATCCAATTGAGATGCTATGGCATGACCTTAAAAAGGCGGTTCATGGTAGAAAACCCTCAAATAAAGCTGAATTACAACAATTCTGCAAAGATGAGTGGGCCAAAATTCCTCCAGAGCGCTGTAAAAGACTCATTGCAAGTTATCGCAAATGCTTGATTGCAGTTATTGCTGCTAAGGGTGGCCCAACCAGTTATTAGGTTCAGGGGGCAATTACTTTTTCACACAGGACCATTTATGCATCTAAAATCTGGAATAGCATACCAATAGGAATTCGCCAGGCTAATACAGTGGAGCACTTTTAAAAAAAAAAAACTGCTGAACATACATTATTTTAACATGGCCTTCTCATAACCTCACTGTAATTTAATCCTAAAACTCTGTATATCCAATTCATTATAATAACTATTCATGGTGGCTCTAAAATCTGTACTAACCCCTACTCTCTCTTCTGTTTCTTTTTCAGGTGTCTTGCCACCACCATCTACTCAAAGCACCGTGATGTTCCAACAGTGATGGATTAAAAACCAGAAGTCTGCATGACCATCATTATCAAGAGCGTCCGTGAGAACCCTAAATACAAAGAGGACTGTTTCATTTATGTTAGGTAGAATGCCTAGAGGGGACTGGGCGGTCTCGTGGCCTGGAACCCCTGCAGATTTTTTTTTTCCTCCAGCCGTCTGGAGGTTTTTTTTTTGTTTGTTTTTTCTGTCCTCCCTGGCCATTGGACCTTACTCTTTTTCTATGTTAACTAATGTTGTCTTATTTTAATTTCTTATTTTGTCTTTTATTTTTCTTCATTATGTAAAGCACTTTGAGCTACTTTTTTGTATGAAAATGTGCTATATAAATAAATGTTGTTGTTGTTGTATGTCTATATGCCTTAGAAAGTCAAAAATCTGCTCTTTCAAAGCTGATAGATTGGGGATTTCAGAAATCAGACTGGATAACCAACAGCTTTTTATTTTGATATGAAAACGGAGCATTTGTAAATGCTCAAAGTGAAAATGTTCTACCAAGCAATAACAGTGGCATACAAAGACAAATTTAAGATATTTTTAAATCTAAATGTATAATTTATAAATATGAATCCTATTTGCCAATAGAAACAAAGACAATATTAGCAGTCTAACTTTAAAGAAGATCAAATAATTAGATCTTTGAGTTACAACTGGTCCACTCTGACTCATTTCACATGTATTTTTAAAAAGACCATCTTAAATCGAGATCCATGTTGTTCATTTACATCACAAACATAATTGAAAGCATAATTGGCATAAAGAGGCCTAATAATGATAAGAAGTGAAAATAGTACCAACTGGAAGACAAAAAAGAGAGGCAACTCATATCTCTAAAACAGAATATTGAGATAAAGGCCAATATTCTATACTTTTGCAACTGCAGAGTATTAAATAACTTTTAAATAACAGAACTAGTTAACTTTTTCACTGCTGACCTTGGAACAGCTTCACACTTTGTTCTGAAGCAGCAATGACTGCATTTATCACAGAAATCATTTATATAAATTGCAATTAGTATGGCTGAAAATAAACACAAATCTTTGTTAATTTTAATTTCTTAATGTGAAGGGCTTTGCGCATGGGAAAGGTGCTATACAAATATTATTATGTTTGTCTGCAATTCTTCATTTTTTCAAAAGCAACTAGATGCCTTAAGTTACCTTGTATGTTTGCCTTAATAATCCATCAACAATATTGTGCAAAAGGTTCTGTGCAACACGCACTCTAAATATCTTCTGTTAAAAAAAATACTTCAGACATAGGAGGAAAAGAAAAGAAATGGGAGAAAACGTCATAAGTGGGATTCACATGCAGCTGTTCCAGAGCACTCCTTTCTGCCGATAAAAGGACAGCCTGTCCACATGAACTTGAGAACATGGAAAAGGCCCACAACCACTTTAGTTAGGATGTCCTGATATTCAAACCTTTTTAACTTTAATGGGTTTTCTTTAGCTGTATGATTTGTAGATTTACAATCTAAACTGCAGTAGAAACTGTGTTCCTTTTCAGAAAAGCCAAATTCCTAGCAGCAGCAGCACTCTTGTACTGTTTTTGTGCCGCAAACTCTTTCAGTTCGCATCAGCTATGCTGGATTAAAAAAAAAATCTTACAGAATGAGCCTGAGTGTTCATTGAATGTGATTTATTTACAATTTAACGACCAGAGAAAATTGCTAAAAATACATTTATAAAGCTGACTTATGTTTATATTAACAGCCGCTCATAAGCAGCTTTTTTTCAGATCCATGAGATGATAGTTAAAGATTAACAAGTTGCCAGCCTAGCAAAAAGTCAAAATGCAATTGCCCACAATAAAGATTGCAAGGGAATTTAACAGATTTCTCTATCGTATTTTGCTAGCCTCTGTACAGAAAAATTATTTTAGTTAAACACACTCAGAAGCAACAATAGCAGTACCTGACAAGTGCATTTAGTGGACAATTTATCCGTTCTGTCCGCAGAAATACCATGGTGCCAACTTTCCCCTCCATGCTAATCACTAGCATGAATTTCTCAAGTTAACCGGCTTCACAACACTAAAAGAGCTACTGATGAACAGCTAAATAATTGTATGTGGGTTACATACAGCATTATTAGCTTGTCTTGAGCTGTAATTCTCACACACATAATTTTGCTCGATATCTGGGGGAACCTACTTCTGCCGAATGTGTTGTAGCTGTCACCATGCTTAGCCTACTCAAAAACAGTACAGAGAGTCGTTGCGTGCCAACATGTAGTTTGCATGGAGCAAACCCCCGATTTTTTTTTTTTTTAAATATAATTAGTTTGACTGCAGTTTGCCATAATTCACTTTTATGGGCTACTGTTCGTAATAAAGTGATCTGCACTATATAAACAAAAATGTGCTGTTTCTCAAAAGATGCATTTAAAACATTTATATTTAAGTGAAAAAAGAAAATCACAAATTATACACTCCAAGCTTTTTGGTTAGTTATTCAGGTCACATTTTACCATAATAAAATGATGGGGCATGAGACTATGGATTATGGATTTTTTTAGTTATTTTTCCAAATTCTCCTGTATGGTTTTTAATGTTTCCTCTCTTATTAAAACCAGAATAAACCCGAGAACCAACAGTTTCATATTAGTGTAAGGTTGCAAAATTAAGTGTTTCATAAATCCTTATATTATTTCACTTATGTCTGTCCATGCTTGATATAAACAACGGTTGCCACAACTACTACATCCCTCCAAAACAATAACGAGGAATCAGTATTAATGGCAGAGTTTTGGTCTTGGGCTTATCTTCAAGTCTTCAATTATTTGATGGTATATTCGGTGCATACTTTGCTACTGACCGAAACTGCATTAATGACACTACCATTTTACACCTCATTTTTCCTTCACTTCAACATAAGCCTCCCAATAAAATGAAAAGGCACATACAGCCTAGCTGCAACCAACAGAAACGGTCTCGCCAGCCTACATACACCAACGTACAGAAGCAGCAACATCTACATCACCCCAGACCAACCAATACAGGCAAGATGTCTTTGTTGTTCCAAGACAACGTACGACAAACCATAGAGAGACATCCTCCAAAAGATCAGAAGCAGCAGGTCTTGCACCTAGACAGTGAACGATAAACGAATTACACACACAACCTTTCTGAAGAGCAATGGCAAACTGCCAGACAACAAGAAACATTACAATGGAAAACCTACAGGGATTCCATAACACTGATAACTCAAAACAAGATATTCCCTTTAAATTACGGCACAGGCAAATTCCCTTTCATTTAGCATCATGTATGACTATCACCAAGTCACAACAACAATTATTTAATAATGTTGGAGTTTATTTGCCAGGCTCCGTTTTTACCCATGGCCTGTACACTACATTTTCCAGAGTTATACTGAAACCCAGGTACAGGTACTTGCTGGTTACACACCAAGGAATATTTTTGTATACTACAGTAGACAGCCACATTTCACACATACCGACTTACATGTGTCCTGCATTTCCCTTCTTATCCAATATGTTCCATTAACCTGTTCATGTTACACTTTGTATTGTAAGTATTCATTCTGTTATAAGTGACTATAACAACATCCCATACTAATCATGTGACTATTCTAATACTGAGTACTCTCACAAGTCACTACTTAGTAAAATCTTCTTTCCTATTGTAACGTGCAATGTTCTTCTCTTCCTCATTATCATTTCACCAATGCTTTTATTCTTCCAAAATTTCGCAAGCACAATTTGCTAGTTTAACTTAAAATGCTTTCTGCTGGCTCTAATCTGTCTCAATTTGATTAAAGATGGCTTTGAAAACCCATCCTGGGAAGCATTTGTGTTGAATGTTACACAAAATATGCAGCAAATGAATAATTTACAAGTGACTGCATTCATTAATCCAAAAATACACTCAATTGAGTGACCACTGGTCAATGAGAAACTCAGTGGCTGGAGAAAATCATTTCTAAAATGGCAATGAATTACCTAATTTAGCAAAAAAAGTGAAGGTAATGACCATCAACACCCTTAAGTGACAGCGTTACTCTCTTAAAGATATACTGCTGCTCTGGAGGAAAAAAATGTAAAATTGATAAGACTTTCTAGGTCACAAAAAAAAAAAAAGGTCTGCTTATTAAACAGTTATTTAGTTTCTTAACTCTGGTTTTTGGAATTAGTCTGGCTGATCCTCCTTGACCATTTCTACTTTTACTCAATGCATTTGAACAAATCATATCCACATTTTAGCCAAGTGAGTTTTATTTGAATATTATTTAATCATAATCCAACTGATTTCTGGCTATTCAAATATCTGAGATAAGGGCAGCATGGTGGCGCAGTGGTAGTGTTGCTGCCTCGCAGTAAGGAGACCCGGGTTCTCTTCCCAGGTCCTCCCTGCGTGGAGTTTGCATGTTCTCCCCGTGCTTGCGTGGGTTTCCTCCGGGTGCTCCGGTTTCCTCCCACAATCCAAACACATGCAGGTTAGGTGCACACTAATGTGTGTGTGTGTGTGTGTGTGTGTGTGTGTGTGTGCGCCCTGCGGTGGGCTGGCGCCCTGTCCATGGATTTGTTCCTGCCTTGCGCCCTGTGCTGGCTGGGATTGGCTCCAGCAGACACCTGTGACCCTGTAGTTAGGATATAGCAGGTTGGAAAGTGACGGACTGATATCTGAGATATCCATAACTTGGACTATGCTACACTTTTACGAAAACTATAAAGTAAATACATGATAATGTGAATGCAGCTCTTAATTCAGTGACCACCTGATCACACTTCAGAGTCATGAAGTATAGAAAGATAAGCTTAAAATTATGGACAATCATCATTGTGTGAAGTCTGAACAAGAAATACCTGGCACAATGAGACATAAAACAAAATCATGATCACCTGACACATTTTACAGCATAGACAGACAAATAAAGAAGCAATGTTAAACAC
>NC_053155.1:51812435-51839935 GCF_016835505.1 Polypterus senegalus | reverse complement strand
CAACTCAAACCTTAAACAACTTATAATATTTTGCTCTCCATAAAAATATATCCTGTCTAAATTATACAAGTTAGAAATAAAGTAAGCGTTAAAAGAACAAACATTCAAATTTCTTTACTCTTATGTAATTTTATATAAAAATAAACTTAGATTTTAAATATCCCAAAAGATTTTGCTCTCCATAAAAATATATCCTGTCAAAATTGTACAAATTCAAATATGAACATGCTGCATAACAAAACCTGGAAATATAAATAAAATGTGTTCCTTTCAGCAATAACAAATCAAATCATTCAGTTGTCTTTGCTCATATGTCATTTTAGAGCTGGACGCCTGGCATCTTTTTTTGGCAACAAGTTCGTTTCTGTTTAGTGTGAGGTTCTGTGTTGTGGAGATTCTCAGGATGGATTGCAGGTGCTCATCAGTGAGGTGACTCCTGTGTGCTGTTTTGTTAGTCTTTATCACTGAGAAGAGCTTCTCACACAGATATGTGGTACCAAACATGCACAAGGTTCGAGCCGCATGTAGACGGACTTTTTTTGTTCTTCAAAGTCACCAAAGCGCCGTGCAAACTCAGTGCGCTCAGTTTATCAGTAAAGTGCGTATTTGGGAACACCGTAGTGACGACTTGGTTTAACATTACTTGGCAACAGGGAAAGTGGGGCAAATTGCACTGGTGCATTTGTGTCTCCCATAAAAGCAGCTTCACTTGAAATCACTTTGTGATTGTGCACGGTAAAACGTCCGCTGAAGTGTCAGATTCTTATTTAATTATGCTGCTTTCTGTATCTTCTGCATTGCATTCAGGTTACCCTGATGTTTTGTCTCATAGTGCCGTCTTAGATTAAATTCTGTAATTACAGCCACATTAGCTCCACAAATGAGACACACGGGTTCAGTAAACATATACTCAGCCTCCCATCGGTTTTAAAGGCTCTATTTTCAGAATCAACTTTTCTCTTCAGCATCGTGTGAGCTAGCCGCAATAACTTGCAGCATCATAAGCTACACTTGATTAACGCGGTAAGTGTTCGGCAAGGCAGCTGAAGCGCTGCATTATGGGATCTGTAGTTTATTGTGTTACCAGCGCTTCATATACCGGGCCATTAATAACAATAATACAGTATATAAAATGATCTCGGGCGGATATAATTACGCCGGGCGGATGTGGCCCGCCCTTGAGTTTGACACATATGGACTAAATAGAACTTGAAAAGATATATTTTTCAAATGTGATCGCGCAATTCAGATAGAGTTGACGCAAGACTACAGCCTGCATGCCTCAATAAGTCATCCTCCCTTGCTCTTACTTTTTTACCGTTCATCTAATGAATACACTGAGTATGGCTTTACCAAAACAATCATTGATGGCGAATAAAGTATCCATTATTCTATATATATATATACCCGCGTATCGCAGCGGAGAAGTAGTGTGTTAAAAAAGCTAGAAAAAGAAAAGGGAACATTTTAAAAATAACGTAACATGTCTAGTATTTGTTTTGTGAGTGTTACTGAGTGTTGCTGTCATCAAGGATTTGATTATCATTATTTCTTTCAATCAGGTTCGTATTTGTAGGATGTGTTGTGTTCAAGTTACATTCCGTGTTTGTCAATCGTTGTAAAGATGACAGGTTTCATTCATCGATTCGTTTCTTACTGCATCAATAAACAGCTCGTCTTCTTCTTTATCTGAGACCTGACACACTGCATGCACGGGTTTTTTTTACACTGTCTTCCTTTAGCGGGACATTGACTTTTTCCAACGTGTGCTTTGTTTCCGCAGTAGTTGGATTTATGAATATGCTTGTATGTATCAGACGCTTCATATTTTTTGCTGCCTTTTCAATTGTGTAATTCGGTTTTGTTCAGCGCTCTTTGGAACTGTTGCTTTTGTCTGTGCACTCGTCAGTTCCGTGAGCCGCTCGGTGTACATGCATCGAAGGTTCCCAGCTGTGCTGGTGCCATCTCGTGCTATGTCCATGGCTGTATTTAATGTTACCTTAGTCCTGGCACTTAAAACTTTCTCTCGCAGTTTCGCTGAGTTTGTGTCAAACACCACCCTGACCATCTCATCTTCCTCTCCATAAGCACAGTCCTTCACCCGTGAATATTTACCCGTGGCAGTTTGCTATTGGATTGCCGCTGACGGATGGCCTTATATGGGCAGGCACTAAATTACAAGCGCCAGCGCAGCCTGTCTATGAACTTAATTTAAAGTGTAGGTTTACATCGTGCTTTGTTTCCGAAGTAGCAGAACTCATGAATATGGTTGTATATGTCACTTTCGCTTCGCTTCTTATTGTTTAGCTGCCTTCTCAATTATATAATGCATGTTTTCTTGAGCGCTTTTTTGAGGTCTTCCTGGTTTTCTATGTACTGCGTGATTACGTGGGAGGTGTGATGATGTCACACGAAACTCCGCCCCCACGGCGTTGAAGCTCATCTCCATTACAGTAAATGGAGAAAAACTGCTTCCAGTTATGACCATTACACGTAGAATTTCGATATAAAACCTGCCCAACTTTTGTAACCAAATTTCAGCCTTGAGTGAGTGAGTGAGTGAGTGAGTGAGTGAGTGAGTGAGGGCTTTGCCTTTTATTAGTATAGATTCATAGTGTACCTTGCATTGACCACTTAGCACAGTCAAGGTGTGCTGCAGTTGGGAGAGGTGGAAATTAGCCGTTTGTAATGTCCATAAGGATTACGTCTGTAAATTAAATAAAATGTACAGATTTATGAAAATATATATGATAATCAAATAAATAATTAAGAATAAGAGGTGCTCAAATCATGGCTCAGTGCAGGATACCTTTTATTGGTTTTAAATAAAGTATTCTCAAACAAAGACCAAGTCACCTCCTGCTTGAACTGCTAGAAGTAAATTTCTTAAAGAAATAACACAAACCTTATAAAAATAGTGTGTCTAAGAATCCTGCACATCTTGTTAGTTGTCCCATTGCTCAAAATTTAAACCTTGGCATAGAACCATTTAAGTCAAAGTCATTGTTTGCCAAAACAAGCTGCGGGCATGCTGCTTTTTCTGCTACATTGGTACAGCAAGTATTCTTTACACAAACAAAACACCCAAACCCACCCCACAGCAAAAATTATTACTGCATGCTGAACGTGAAGGGACATAAAATGTCAAAACTGTTTTCCACTCTGTGTGGAACGTTAAAAATTCTCTGCGTTATAGAAAAACCTGGACACACCCTACAGTCTTCAGACATTACAATGATACAATGTATGTATAATGCATCCAGACTTAATAGAAACCTTTGTTCGTCAAGTTCAAAGGGAGCTGAAGGGAGATAGTTATTTATCAAATGGCAGGACTGTGCTGTTGGAAGAATTATGAGGGAATACTTATTGCAAGAGCCATTTTCTAGTTCTATAAGATTCATGAATAATTTGCTAGATGACAAAAAATAATCTATGGGAGGTTCCTAAAACCCCCATAAGTAGAAGTGTATTGGTATATTCTTACCAGTTCTAATAGCTCTGACTAAACATAATTCTTCAGTTAGTAACCAGCCTTGCCATGTGGAAGGCATATGGGTTTAAACATACTTAAAAATCTTTAAGTAAAGAACCTTTAAGTACAGAAATAACTAAAGATTCTCAAGATAAGCTAAGTTTAGAGAAGATACATTTTTCCTTTTTTTGCCTTTTATTCTATGTGGGTAACTATTTTTTTTTTATTCTCGTGTGGATTATTTGCTTTTAAACTTTCAGTAAATATTTTTAAAATGAACTTTTGGACCGATTTCTTTTGGCACGTGTTTTACCCATGCCTGATCTCACCTTATACTTCAGCAGCTACACTATTGAAACCTGCCTAAGACTGAACGCTTGAAAACTGCCTTGGATTATAAAAGGAAAGTAACCTGTGTGTTCTACGCACTGCGACGAAAGAAAACAACGACAACTTGGAAAGACTTGACAGGTACATTTGATCTTTGTCTTTGATCGGAGGACATATTTGAGAATTGCTAGTGCTCCTCGCGAGACTGTATAAATTATAAAGGAGCTTAAGTCCAGTGCCTTGTGGGATCGTCATGGAATCTGAATCCGGAAGCAAGAATAAATTTCATAAGCCGAACGACCGTCTGCGTTGTGTGAATGAAAGTCACGTTGGATGTGATGTCACAAAGGACCATCTGCATGACAACAGAAAACTGTTCAATTCAGTGACAACTAAACTTCAGTCAGAAATGGATAACAAATACAAACAATTATCTGATACGATGACGGACATAAAGGATTTACAGCAAAATGAATTTAACTAAGAAAAAGTAGACCTAATTATCAAAAATCAGTTCCTCAATCTAGAAATGGAATATAAAAGGTTAAGCGACAAACTGTTATCCTTCCAGGATAATGAAGATACACGGAAAATGTTACAAAAGGATTTTGATGCTAAAATGGAAACTTTTAATCCACTTTCGGGATGTACAATGAATTGGGTTATAAAAGTACGGCAAAATAAAAGCCTCAACCAACAACCTGACTTTTCTGCTAACCAATTTAAAGACTACAGAACGAAAGATGATATTTCTCCTGCAGTTTCTGCAAAAACTAAAAGTCGTACAATTACAGCGGCTACTTCAGTTAAGGACTCCCAAATCTCCGCAAAATCTAAAAGTTGCACAAGTTCAGCGGCTACTTTAATTAGTGCCATCAGATCTCAAGAGGCAGCACACGCTATGCTGTTGGCTAAAGCAGAGAATCAAAGAAAGCAACAGGCTCTAGATATGGAAGAAGCACAGTTGCTTCCGTTGAAAGCACAGTTAAAGGCTAAAAGAGATCAACTGGCTTTAGAAGCAGCTATAGAGGAATCTGAAGCAAAATTTAGAGCTCTTAAAAGATGCAATCAAAGTTCAGATAAACCAAATCCTAATAAATGTTCCTCAGAAACCAGATGTAAGAAATGAAAAACGACAAGAAGCAAGTATTCGTGACTTTCCACATAACGAAAGTAAAACAATTCTCAGCAACCGCTTTATGATCAGCAAAATAAAGCACCAAAACCTCCTCAACAACCGCATTATTAACAGCGTTACGATCAACAGAAAGAACAACAGTATAAGATTCAAGTGTCTAATGTGCCATACAGAAAGATCCCAAAATTTGACAGCGATCCCTTGAAATATGTGGATTTAATTGGAGCATTTGACCAAGCTATTGATGAGGTGATAAAGAATCCGCAAGATAAATTGGACTTATTGGCACAGTTTACTAAAGGTTCACTTCACAAGATTGCTAAAAACTGTAAATACTTGTCACCATTAGGTGGTTATCAAAAAGCCAGAATGAAGCTCAAAAGTCTTTATGGACACCAGCTACCGAAAGCAGATGCATATATGAGAAAAGCTAAAGGGTGGCCGCAAATAAAGCCAAACGATGGAGAAGGTCAGAGCAATTATGCCAACTTGGCGGATGTACAAACATTATGCCCAACTTACAAAGCGGACAACAATTTGAAAATAACGATAACCTTCGTACAAAAGTCTTCAAACTTCCTCAAGACCTACTAGCACCGTGGCAATGCAAAGTTCAGAGTACTGAAAGTACAGAGAGCAGATGAGCCCTTCTCGCCGATCCAGTGAACTTTCTGGATGAACAGATAACATCAGCTTTGAATCACGTGTACGGTTTAGCTCTCCAAAGCCATACCTTCAAGAAAAAAAAGGACAAAACTGATCAAGAGGAGTATCCATTGAAAGGCGCCCTGAGAGAAAGCAGTTTTGCTACAGACCTTTCTGCTGGAGACGAAAAAAGGGATACAGACGCCTCAGTTAAAACAGCGGAGATGGCTGGACATACAAGCGGTAAGCACCGTCTTTTTTGCAATGAAAATCACAATCTTAACGAATGCAGTGCAATTCAGAAATTAACTTATGAAAGTAAAATTGACTTTTTGAAATCTAAAGGCTTGCAAGAGCCTTAGGTATTCAATGGTGCACACAAACTAACAGTTTCAAGTTCCAGGTAAAGCTGCAAGATAAGCCTGCTACAAGACGTGGTATTCTGTCAGTGGTCAGTTCAACATATGACCAACTTGGATTTTTAGCACCAGTCATATTGCCTGCCAAGCTTATTTTAAGAGAACTGTGTAAAGAGAAATATGCATGGGATATAGAAGTGGAGGTTAGGTATGTCCGACAATGGAAAAAATGGATGGACGATTTGAAGCTACTTGCAGATTACAAGATGCCTGATCTCGCCTTATACTTCGGCGGCTACACTTATAGTTATAATAGCACTTAAATCACTGAAAGAAAGTGCAGTTGGAAACTACTACTACAAGCTAGATTACAACGAATTAAACTTTGCTGTCAAGGGCTGTTACAATTACAAAAAAATAATTTATCTTCTACATTGCCCAACAATGCAAGAGAATGCTACATTTTCTGAAGCACACAACAATAAGCTAATTATTATTTCCTTGTTGTTTTATATCTCTGGCTTCAGAAAAATCTAATTAATGCCATTTACTTTGTGGAGGAGAAAAGAAGTCCCTTTCCCACTAAGGAGTCAATGGAATGCTTTAGTGCTCTTGAAGACTTTTACTGTCATTCCATCCATACAAAGGGATAAAACAAAATTACTAATAATATCCTGATTTAACATACAGCTATTTGCATAAGACATCCTCTCACTTTGTTAGCCGAAAAAGATTATGACACACTACTCCATTCAATCTTAATAAACACATGAAATTATGCTTCCACACTGGCTCTCTCTTTACCAGTCTATTGTCTTAAATAGGATATTCTAACATGAAACCAGAGAGGTGCTTCTGGAAAAAATTAATCTAAAATATTCATTCTATTCAGTCTTCACCTTTATCCATTCCTTATGTATCAGAACGTGCATTTATTTTATATATTTTTGGGTGAAAGTATAATATCTCATTTGCCTCTGAATTTCTCATCCTTGTTGTCTATATTTTACATTACATTTTAGGGGTGTGTGTGATTATGACAAATTTCATAACTGATTATTATTGCAATTATTAGTTTAATCAGCACCACTTCAATAAAATATGCATTTTACTGTGCCAACAGCATATACAGTACTGTGTTCTGTATACATATAGTACAATTGAATCTCCATTGAGCAATATTCTTGATAACCACTTAAAAAATTGGTTGATGCAGCACAGTTAAATACTTGATTAGTTGACATTTTTTTAATTTAATGTTTAAAACAATACTGTGTCTTATTTATTGCTTATAATAAAGATGCAGGATTCTTATTAAAATATTTGAGTCACTGTCTGGAATATAGTAAACACAAATTCAAATTATTAAAGTATAATACTTTTTCTTTCAAAACAATTGTTGGTTTACAAAAAACAGCAACTATTTAAAAACGTAAAACATGGAAAAGTTATATTGGAATCCTGCTACACTAAGAAAACAAAATTGTGTGTATTTAAAATAAAAGAAAAAAAAATAAAATCTTAAGAGTAACGCAAGATTAAAAAGTTACTGTAAACACAACCTTAAAGTTCTGTAGTACATGTTTATAAAATCATAAATGTAATATTTAGCAAGCTCAAGACAAATTTAGATGGTGATACATTTACATGCATGCTACTGCCTTTGTGTCATTTGTATAATGTACTAGAATACGTTCAATCAGAGCATCATCAAATCAAAAAACACCACTGTCTAAATGTAAGGTTCACTGTATGCTTACACTGTATTTTCACATTATCATATGTAAAATACAGTAATATTGCAAAGTACAGATACCATGCACTATGCACAGTCTTTAGGTATAGTCATAAGATACTTAAATAATGGCTAACAAAAGCTCTGTAATCTGGTCCAGTCATTAATAACAATGGCATTCATTGTGTTGCCGCATTACCAGTAATCATGCAAACTTGCCGCTTCCCCTTCAAGCTCTAGTCAGCAAGAGTAGCTCTCGGCTCTTGAAGCCTATGGTACCCTCAATGACAGTGTGTTGCCTTCCAAACAAAAGGCTCTGGATGACTAAGAAGCTAAAAAGTCTACTGAATGAGAAAAAGAGCATTCAAATCTGGTGACAAAGATGCTGTGAATAACGCAAACGAGTTTTAAAAAACAAATCTGAGTGAAAGAAAGGAAGCTTACAAAGATGTTCTAAACCAATTATTTGAAAAAAATTTTCCTCCAACTGCTACATTCTTCTAATGCTTAGACTCCCCACATCATCCATACTACATCATAAACTCCTGCCACATGAAATAAAGATACATACATACATACATATAAACATACATACTTTATTAATCCCAAGGGGAAATTCACATACTACAGCAGCAGCATACTGACTAAAAAAAAAACATAAAAACAATACTAAAGAGTGATAAAATGCAGGTTTAACAGTCAATAACTTTTTATAATGTTTAATGTTAAATGTTTATTTAAATGTTAATTTAACATTCAATAAAACTGAATAATAAAAAAAAAAATCAAGTGATGGTGAGATACGAAGAAGGCAGATTCACCGGCGTGTATGTGTCAGCTTTTATCCCTCCAGATCAGACAATGTCCAGTTCCATTGCCTCAAAACACCACTCACATCTATAGTTATTCCCAGTTTCAAATAAAAACTTACTGCATCAGATGCCTAGGGCGGTAGTATGTATCGTGACAGAGAATAAAAGTGGGGAAAAAAAAAAAAACGGTAACTTTGACAAGTCCTATAAATGTACACCGTCTGTTACAGACGCAAACCAAATGTATGTGTGTACTGTATAATATTAACAATAACAGTAGCTCACTACTGAAAATGGCAAATATAGGAGACAGTCGGGATCGAACTGGGGACACTTGATTACAAGTCAGCAAATATTACCGCTACGCCACGGAAGCTGTTGTCAGATTATTGTAGAAACGGAACACACATGAAATGCATGTGTTCCAAATAACAACCTATTTCCACTCCCAAATAATCAAGGCATGAGCTGAGAGAACTTTGTGCACGTTCTGCAGCGGTAGGGGGATGGAATAGTAGGCTGCTTGCTGCTTGTCTTTAATTGGCACATTTACAGGACAAAAGACGCTGGTGGAGTGGTGCGAACGGATTTAAGATGGGCCGGATCTACGAGTTTTTTCGTAGGCTCTGGTAATTCTAGTATTAAAACCAAAGTATCTCCAGGCAACGGACGCGACTCATTTTTTTTCTGCAAAAGTTCATGCAACATGTACAACTTTATCGTCTGCTACAGCTTCAGTTTCGGAATGTTCTCTGTCCATTTTCACCGTGCAATACCTCCACTAACGCATGTACTCTGTTGCATATGTGTTTAGTGGTGTAGCAGTTAAAAATGGCCCCCGCACAATGCCTCTACTAACGCAAGTACTCAGTTGCATGCCTTTGTAGCGGTGAAGCAGTGACAAAGGTCATGTAGCTGACATGCCTACAGCAGTGCTTCTCAATTATTTTCTGTCATGCCCCCCCTAGGAAGAAGAAGAAAACATCTCGTGCAACTATAAATAGTATCATTTGTCTATAAAATTGTTATAAGTACACCTCTGCATAACACTGTATCCTTATTAACGTATAAGAGAATAAAAAAAGAAAGAAATATGGACCAATTTACAACAAAGAATAGCTTTATTAAATGTAACAGAAAAGATTTAAAGTGCATTCTAAATTCAAAAAAAATTTAAAAGAAAAATAAAAAAGCATGTTCCCCGAGGTCAAACGCGCCCCCCTTGACGGAGCCACTATTTGAGAAACACTGGCCTACAGCAACATTTGCCTGGGAAGACTGCCACTTTTGGTGCTTTTCCACTGCATAGTACGGCACAGCACGGTTCAGTACAGCTACCAACGAGAGGAACGTCTGTACTTCCTCAATAGACCACAAAACAGCCATTTTTGGTTAAAACAAAATGGTGCGTTCGAACCTTCGCTGGCTGTGCTAAAAATCTAGCGGGTCTGTTGTGTCTCGTGTCGCAAGTTCAGTGACGCAGTAATGACGATTTTCTCCGGCCAATCAGTGACCAGCAAGAGTTTACACGTCACGTTTTGGTAACGGTTCGGCGCGCTTGGAACCTCGGCTGAGGTGGTACTAAAAAAAGGAACAAGGTACCAGGTACTGTTCCCAGTGGAAAACCCCCCAAAAGTGAGCTGAACTTAACTGTGTCGTGCCGTACTATGCAGTGGAAAAGCGCCATTACAATGGCACAAGGTACAAACCAGATTGAGTCACACTGTGCTCGCTGTCACTGCCACCCACCCGCCGCTAGAGTTGGAAATATCTGTGGATTCACCCATCAGTAATGACAAGTACTTGTACTTCTTTATATTTTCAAGAACTTATGTTTGAATATCTTCTGCCATATCACTTATTCTTCTTTTGATCAGATTACTGGAGAGAGGTATTGCTTTGAGCTTGACAGCGTCTTTTTCATGAACCATTATTTGTACTATAGCAACAGCTGTAGCTAAAATCAGATTTTCAGCAGTTGTATGTGGCTTACTAGCTTTTGCAATGCGAAATGCAACTCGATAACTTGCTAATGGCTTGCTCCTTGTGGAGGTAGTTTAGCTTTCGTTCAAAGAATTCCACAGGTTTGTCTTTTCTGACTGGATGTTTGGTATTTAACCTCCTTATTTAAAGTGAACTTTGTCATCTCAACCATATACAAGTAGGCAGATAGATGAAATTGCAAAGCTCACATGAAGTGCAAATAAATTAAAAATAGATTTAAAATTTTAATTTAAATTTAAAAACACAAAACAAGACAAGACAAAGTAGCAGCAGCAATATTGACGTGTAGATTGCAATATGAACATTGATACAATGTATGGTATTTGCAATCTATATACATAAATATAGTCAATAGATATGTAATATAATACATAAATAATAGATATAGATAATACAGAAATTATCAGTGTATGATAATAGTTATTTAAGACGTGTAAATAATGACAGGTCAGAGTGTTTCACAGCAGAAGGATATCAAAGAGTGTCAAAATACTAAAAGGTCAGTATGAGATTTTCAGTTCTTTTCTACAAGCACACTAGTCTTTGCAGGAAAGCGTTTTAGAGGTGGTTGAGGCAGTGTGGAATATCCCAGGAGGCAGCATGGTGTTAAACAGTCTGAGAGCTTAGGGATAAAATCTACCCTGCAGCCTAGCAGATATGGTTCTGATTCTGTAGTATCTTCTCTTGGATGGCAGAAGTGTGAAAAGTCCATGTGTGAGGTGTAAGGGGTCCTGCACAATGCTGCTGGCCTTGCGGTCACTGCGTTTGTAGAATATGCCCTGTAGTGAAGGGGGAGGCACCCCAATAATGTTATTTGTTGTCTTCATTACCCTTTGCAGGCACTTGCGATCAGATACATTGCATTTGCCATTCCAGACAGTGATGAAGCTGGTCAGAACACTCTCAATGGTGCCTCAGTAGAACATGGTGAGGATGGAAAGGGGGAAGACTTGCTCGCTTCAGCTGCCTCAGGAAGTGCAGTCTCTGCTGGACTTTCTTGATTAGTGACGAGTGGTTATGCGTCCATGTAAGTTCCTCAGTTATGTGCACACCAAGGAACTTGGTACTTCTAACAATCTCCACATCTAAACCGTTGATGCTGAGTGGGATGTGGGCAGGATGTGATTTTCTGAAGACCACGATTTATCTTTTTTGTCTTGTCGACACTGTGAGATAGACTGTTGTCTTCACACCACACAGACAGCTGTTCCACCTCATCTCTGTATGCTGTTTCATCACCCCCTGCATCGTCATATCACCAGCAAAGTTGATGATGTGGTTGGTTTTGTGCATGGCTGTGCAGTCATGAGTAAGCAGGGTGAAGAGCAGTGGACTAGGCACGCAGCCCTGCGGCGATCCAGTGCTCAGTGTGATTATGCTGGAAGTGTTGCAGCCCATCCAAATTGACTGGGGCCTCTCTGTCAAGAAGTCCAGGATTCAATTGCAGAGGGTGCTGTTCAGGCCCAACCTGCTCAGATTCACAACCAGCTTTTGAAGGATGACTGTGATGAAGGCAAAGCTAAAGTCTATGAATAGCATCCCGACGTGTGTCTTTTTTATCCCGATGTGTCAGGGAGAGGCGAAGGGCAGAGCATATGACATCCTCCGTTGACCTGTTTGAGCAGTATGCAAACTGAAGAGGGTCAAGGGAGGCAGGGAGATTAGTCTTTATGTGTGACATGACTAACTTTTCGAAGCACTTCATTATGATTGGTGTGAGTGCAACTGGTTGGTAATCATTCAAGCATGTCACTGATGACTTCTTCAGCACTGGTATGATGGTGGTCGACCTGAAGCATGCTGGGACTGACGACTGGCTCAGAGATGTGTTGAAAATGTCTGAGGACACCAGCCAGTTAACTGACACATTCTTTTGAGTCTGGATAGAGTCCTCCTCACGTCAGTTGTGGAGAGACAGAGTACCTGGTCAGTGGAGAGAGGTGTTGCTTTTCTCGTAGGCTCTTTGTTCCTCAAACCGTGCGAAGAAGTTGTTCAGCTCATCTGGTAGGGAGGCATCACCCTCGCTGCTGTGTGGGTGGGGTTTGTAATCTGTAATTGTCTGAACGCCCTGCCACAAACTACGTGTGTTACTGGTGCTGCTTAAGTGTTTGTTAATCCTCTGCAGGTATGCCCACTTAGGTCTCCTTATACCGAGACACAGGTTGGCTCTGGCCACCCTGAGGTCGGCCTTGTCTCCAGATCTGAAGGCTGCATTTCTAATCTTGAGCAGCTTGTGCACTTCTCTCGTCACCCAGGGCTTTTAATTGGCTCTTGTGGTAATATCAGTGGAAACAGTAACATCCTCTATGCATTTGGAGATGTAGCCAGTCACATAGTCTATGTACTCCTCCAGACTGATGGAGTTACCATCTATAACAGCCTCCCTTAGCATTATACCCGAGCATCACTCAGGCTATAACAACAGTGTCATTCGGGCAATGGAAGCAGACACATTTCCCTTAAGACCCGAGGATTCCTCAGGCTGTAAAAGTGCCAAAAGCATTAGTGCCATGCGTTACTTGGGCAACAGTATAGGCATGTCCTGCAAAAGCATCAAGCCTGAGCATTACCCGGGCAACAATATTGATGCATCTTCTCCTAACCTGATAACGGTGTCTCATAAGAAACACCTCTCATCAGCAATGATGGCAAGAGAATCCGTCTTCCAGCAGTGAAATTGAAACTGTGATATCGAAAGCGACACTGGTGAATCCAAAAGCTATGCTGTTGTCATTTACTGATTAATATTATTTATATCATTACTATACTTTCTACATTTATGACTTTGTACTTTTAGTGTTTTGCATGTTTTACAGTAGAAAGATCAGATTTAATAAAAATGTAATTTTTCAAGCTACAAAATGGAATACTTTATACATGTTTTGAGAAATAAAAAATGCAATGCTAAGGAGGTTAAAAGTCAAAGTAACTTTGAAGGCTTCATACTTTTCTTTTTGACAACACTTCTCACCAAACTACATGCTGGGGTTTATTGGAAATAAAAGTAAAACCATATTCGAGATATTCATTATCGTACAATCTATTTTCCTTTTTATTCTTGTTACTGCCAGACATAGAAGGATCCAATGATCTTTTTAAAATTTTACCCATCTTTAACAAAATGGGTATAGCTCATACTTATTGTTGAATATTTCAATATTGTACTTGTTACTCACCAGCACAGAACAGAGCTTGGAAAAGATCCCTCATGGCTCTTCACTACTGATGTACTGTAAATAAAGCCAAACAGAAATTTCCAGAAGACTACACTGCCAATGAGTGACAATGTGGCAATTAAAAATAATTAGCATGCGCTTTCCCGAATGTGGTGGAAAATTCAAGAAACACAAAGAAAAATGGCAAATTGTGCTACTAGGAAACAGATGGCGCTAGTATTTCTATTAGATAGAGAAATAGAGATACTTTATTAATCCCTAAGGGGAAATTCACATACTCCAGCAGCAGCATATTAATAAAAACAATATTTTTAATTAAAGACTGATAAAAATGCAATGCAAGTTAAAAAATGCAAGGAGAGAGTGCGAGGCAGGTATAACAGTCTATAATCGTGTATATTGTTGACGTTTAACCCCCCATCCTGGTGGATTTGAAGAGTCGCATAGAGTGGGGGGAGTCTGTCAGTGGAGCAGGACAGTGACAGCAGTCTGTCGCTGAAGCTGCTCCTCTATCTGGAGATGATACTGTTCAGTGGATGCAGTGGATTCTCCATGATTGACAGGAGCTTGCTCAGTGCCCGTCGCTTCGCCACAGATGGCGAACTGTCTAGCTCCGTGCCTACAACTGATGCCATCCTCACCAATTTGTCCAGGTGTGAGGCATCCCTGTTTTTTTTATGCTGCCTACCCAGCACACCACCACGTACAGGAGGGCACTCGCCACAACCGACTGATAGAACATCTGCAACATCTTATTGCAGATGTTGAAGGACACCAGCCTTCTAAGAAAGTATAGTCATCTCTGTCCTCTCTTACACAGAGCATCAGTATTGGCAGTCCAGTCCAATTTATCATCCAGCTGCACTCCCAGGTATTTATAGGTCTGTACCCTCTGCACACAGTCAGCTCTGATGATCACGGGGTCCGGGAGGGGCCTGGGTCTCCTAAAATCAACCACCAGCTCCTTGGTTTTGCTAATATTCAGGTGTAGGTGGTTTGAGTCGCACCATTTAACAAAGTCCTTGATTAGTTTCCTATACTCCTCCTCATGCCCACTCCTGATGCAACCCACAATAGTAGTGTCATAAGCGAACTTTTGCACGTGTCAAGACTCTGAGTTGTATTGGAAGTCCGATGTATATAGGCTAAACAGGACCAGAGAAAGCACACTCCCCTGCGGCGCTCCTGTGCTGCTGACCACAATGTCAGACCTGCAGTTCCTGAGATGCACATACTGAGGTCTGTCTAAGATAGTCCATGATCCATGCCACCAGGTATGAATCTACTCCCATCTCTGTCAGCTTGGACGTTGGATGGTGTTGAAGACGCTAGAGAAGTCCAGAAACATAATTCTTACTTCAGCACTGTCTCTTTCTAAGTGGGAGAGAGATCGGTGTAGCATATAGATGATGGCATCCTCCGCTCCCACCTTCTCCTAGTATGCGAACTGCAGAGGGTCGAGGGCATGGCGGACCTGCGGCCTCAGCTGGTGAAGCAGCAGCCGCTCCATGGTCTTCATCACATGTGATGCCAGAGCGACAGGCCGGAAGTCATTCAGCTCACTAGGAAGTGATACCTTTGGGACTGGGGTGATACAAGATGTTTTACAAAGCCTCGGGACTCTCCCCTGTTCCAGGCTCAGGTTGAAGATGCACTGTAGAGGACTCCCCAGCTCCAACACACAGGCCTTCAGCAGTCGTGGCAATACTCCATCTGGACCCACTGCTTTGCTGGCACGAAGTCTCCTCAGCTCTCTGCTTACCTGGGCTGCTGTAATTGTGGGTGGGGAGAAATTTCTCCTATGCTGGTATTAGCAGAAGGATGGGTGGAGGATGCAGTACTCTGAGGTGGGAGTGGGTTAGGGTGGTCAAACCTGTTAAAGATGCTGTTCATCAGGTTTGCTCTCTTCACGTCTCTCTCGATGGTGGCACCCCGCTTCAAGCTGCAGCCAGTGATGATTTTCATCCCATCTCATACTTCCCTCATACTGTTATTCTGCAACTTCTACTCCAGCTTTCTCCTGTACTGCTCCTTCGCCACCCTGAGCTGGACTCAGCGTTCCTTCTGCACACGCTTGAGCTAATGCTGATCACCGCCTTTAAAAGCCCTTTTCTTCTGGTTCAAAATGCCCTTGATGTCACTTGTAATCCACGGCTATTTCTTGGTATAGCAGCATACTATTCTTACTGGAACTACAATGTCCATACAGAAGTTGATGTAGTCAGTAGTGTGGTCAACAACCTCCTCAATGTTCTTACTATGTGACCCAACTACAGTATTATTACTATTATCCAACTATTTTCCTGCCAGTCAGCTTCTGTTTGTTTATAAATGGGGAGTATTATAGTGCGGGGTCACAGACAAAATTCTCACCCAAAAGTGGGTTGTACCTTTAAAAACAATTTGAGAACCACTACTGCATGGCATCACCAGCTAACTATCATTAAAAGAAATGCTTACAAAAGTAGTTTTGAATATTTTTGATAACTTGAATTCTCCCATGTCAGATACCAAAAGAAACTGACATTGAAAGTGCTGTTTGGATTATCCCCAAGTGTAAGTGAAAGAGGGATCATTGTTACACTGCGGAGTTTTCTTTTCAGGTGTTCCCGCATCACAGTTGTGTTCCTGTACTGAATGAGCTCATTTTTACTGATCTTTCTTAGTATGCTTACCAGATGCAAAGTTGAAATGACTCCACACTTAAGGTCTAGGAGATGCCACTGTAGCTAAATAATCCATCCCTACCATTTGTAAAACCATGATTAGAGGCCTGTCACAATTATTACACAATTGCCTGAACGCGATTATCTGAGTTGACCACGATTATTTTGCTTGTTAAAAAAGTTTCCATTCAGTCAGTCATTTAGAATGACTGCAAAAAAATAGGAAGATGAAACAAATGTCAAATTTCAATCATTATTTCACATAGTTTACCAAAGTCTAATATTTGATTGGCACTTGTTTAATGATGCCCAGTGTTGGAGAATGCTGCTTTTAAAAGTAACTTGGTTACATTACTTGCTACTCATAAAATAACTAACTAAATATATTAGTTTATTATAATATGCAATGTGTTGCAAATTGTCTGTTACTTTTGGATTAATGTTTCTTCTTTTGTATGAAAAACTGCACATTTCACAGGTCAGCATTTATTATTTAATCCTAAACCCACAAACCTTCATTAAACTGTTACTCTTGTGTTTGATAAATACTGTAGCTAAGTTGGACCGGAAAGGGACATGCGCCACAGTAGTGTGACGGGGCAGAATACCCTAAGATGCCAGCTATAAAAAGCAGCCGCAAACACAGCACTAGAGAACCTTGTGATTGTGTTTACGAGCTGATCTAGTGCTGCTGCGATGAACACTGGCTCCCAGTGACCCTAAAAATCAGCAGATTAAATCTACCCCTCAGCAAGCGCAGGATAATATGTATACTTATATCTATTGTTCAGTACTTTTTGACTTGATGCATACACGCTGGTCTCAAGAGCTGCATGGCAAAATGAAAGAAGGGCTGAATATGATGAAGCAGGACACCAAAGCACAAAATAGACATGCAAAAATATTTGAATGGCATGTCTTCATCATGCCGGTCACCCAAGCAGGAAAATATACCGTAGATCCCGGAATACAGGCCGACCCGGTATATTCGCCGAACCCCTTCTCTACCTACTAAATTACATGAATTTGCCGATGACCGGTATTTAAGCCGACGCCCTTCTCCAAGCAAAATTTTCTAAATTTCCTTAAAAGTGTCTCTTCGGGTATATTTATGTTTATCGGCGAGAATTTGAGACTGCCAGCATTTTTGATATACAATATAATGTGCATAATTTACCAAAACACCAATAACTTTTCTAATGTACTAACCAAAAAGTTATAAAAAGTGCCTAGCCTACTTCGATTAAGCTAGGAGCATGGCGGCATGCATGGTCGCAGCGGCTCAGGGCTCTCCTTTTCAGTGCACTTTTTGTTGTTTTTGTACTTTTTTTTTTGTCCTTGTTTGTGCACGATCGGTTTGGCGAACATCCGCTACACCATTCAGAACCTTATAGACATCGGTGTCCAGAGCCAGACATCTGTTTCGAGTGTTTTTCATCACACGCACAACATCCCAGACAACATAGCGAGACCAGCGGGCTCTCCGTGGATTGTTGTCGGGTCTAGGAGACAACACAGACAGAGGAGGGAAAGAAAGCAGAAGCGGGGCCGCAGATCAGGCGTTATGCTAAAGCTAAAAAACAACCATACAAGCCCTATACAGAACTTTTTTCTGCACTGAAGGAGCTGCTTTTAATCTCATTGTAGATGCGTATAGTGACAATAAAAGGCATTCTATTCTAGAAACAATTTCATACTGTACTCACCATTTATTTTGACATCTTTGGGCTGCAGTAAGGGAGGAGATATTTCCACACAATGTCCATCTTCGTGTCAATTGCGATCGCTTACTTTTACCTTCTCTTCCTTCCTTAGCAATTATGTGTCTTGCTTGCATGGTCTTAATGAATTATATATATAGGTAAATCACTGCAATGACGGAAATTACATCCACAAACACATGTATCTGGGCTCCAACTGACGCTACTAACGCTCTCGGTTGTTTGTTTACAATCGCGCTAGCAGATACACGCGGACGCATCCGCTTTCGTAACGCAAGACGTTGGTCGTAAATCAAAACAAAAAATTTTATTTTAAACTTCCCGATAATTTATTATAAATTTTATTAATAAAATCAAAAACTGAAACACTTTTTTGAATAAATTCTTTATTTAATTTAAAGTACCGGCATGCAAAGTTACTTCTTCATCTGAAAGATGGCTCTGTGGTTTCGTCATTATTTACTTCCGTATTCATCGGCAAAACCGGCATTGCGCTGGAAATCTTGAATCTGAAACGATACTCGTTGTATAAACCGACCCCCAAACTCCAAGCCAAAAATCTAGGATGAAATTCTCGGTTTATATAACGGGATCTACGGTAATATATGCCCCTCCCTTTACCACTTTTGGTTAATTTGTCAGACATTCCACATTCTCGTTTTCCTCTTAAAGCCAGTGATAACAGGCACAACTCTTAACCATAAGCACAGTCTCACTTACTCTGCTGTGACATTGTTATGTGACATAAACCAAACACTGTCGCCTACTGACTAGAAGAATATCAACTCACTGATCAAACAAGCTTCCACAAGTACACAAGTATTGTTTTGATCACTGACCTTACACAAGCTTCACGCAAAGTATGAACTAGGTTTTACTCCAAAAGCAGCAAGCAAAGTCTTTGCAAAAAAGGCAATGCTTCAGCAAAATAATGTTTTTTTTCTTTTCTTGAGTGCAGGAATAATCTTCCATTGCAATACAGTAATACATATTTGTTATTTTCTTTTTAAAGTAATGCAGGTGTTTTTACTTCAAGAAAATAAGTGTGTTACAAATTAATAATCACAATTATTTGTATGACAGCTAAACATCAACTAAAATTTTCAGGTTGTGACAGCCTTACATGATTAGTGTTGCTCTTAACCAATGAAGTAACATGGATAATAAATAAAAAGGCAACTAAGAGAGGAGGATGAACCTAAAAATTATGGGTCACTTGTTGAACCATGCACTTTCACATGGGATATATCCATGGCAAGTGATTTGGAAATGTCTAATACTGTATTCCATACAAAACAAAACACTACAAACAGTAAAAAGAATATAAAAAACACTGACTAATTTCACTTCAACTCAGTATTAATTTTCTACCATGAAATATCGTAGCTTATGTACTATACATACAACCCCACATCAGAAAAACTTGAGATGGTATGGAAAATGCATAATTCTTACCTTTATGTTGGCTTTTATTTCATTGCATACAGTATGAACTCAATATATTTCATGTTTTGTCAACTTCATTTCATTTACTAATATACATCCATTGCTGCATTTCAGAACTGAAACATATTGCAAAAAAGGTTGGGACGGTAAAGCCTTTACCACTTTGTAATGTCACCATTCCTTCTCACAACGCTTAAGAGGTTTTTGCATGAAGGATACCAAGTGATGAAGCGTTTCAGGTGTTCTTTTGTCCCACTTGTCGTGCAAACACGTCTTAAGGTGTGCAACAGTACTGTGTAGTCATTGTCACACTTTTCGTTTCAAAATTCTCCACGCATTCCTACTGAGGACAGCTCAGGACTGCAGGCAAGCCAGTCCAGTACCCATACCCTCTTCTTGTGATTTTGCATGGTCTTGTTGAAAAATGCATGCACAAGATGCAAAAAATGGAAAAAATGTTGTCTTGAAGGCAGCATATGTTGCTCTGAAATCACACTATAATATTCTGCATTAATGCTGCCATCACAAAAGTACAAATTACCTTTGTCAGGGACTCATGCCTGCGAGTCCAGAGAAGTCGAAACTGCTCTAGGACATTGTTAACATAAGGCTTCTTTTTTGCATAGTAAAGTTTTAAGTCGCATTTGTGAATGTAACTCCATATTACTGTGCTTGACAAAGGTTTGTCAAGGTAATCCCTTGCCTTTGTGGTTATATCAGCTATTGATGAGTGACAGTTCTTGATAGAGTGCCATCTGAGGGATCAGAGATCACGGGTGTTCAGCTGAGGCTTGAGCCCTTGCTCTTTATGCACTGAACTTCCTCCTGATTCCTTGAATCATTTAATGATATTATGCACTGAAGAGGGAGAAATATACAAATCCCTTCCAATCTTTATTTCAGGAACATTGTTTTTAAACATTGCAGTCATTTTCTCATGCATTTGTTGACAAACTGGAGATCATCTCCTTATCTTTGCTCCTCAAAGACTCATCACATCATTAATTATTTCAACTCATTTCTGGTCCTAAGTTTCCCTATCCCAACTTTTTATTGGAATGTGTTGCAGGCCAGGATGTATTTTAGCAAATAAAATACTAGACAAAACATGATATATTTTGGGCTTATACTATCCAAATTAGCACAAAAGTCAAAGTAAATTAAAGAATCACTGCTCCCCAAGCCCACTTGCACTTTCCATGCTGTCCCAACTTTTTCTAATTTGGGGTTGGATTAGAATTTAAACTTGACTATGTGAGAAGGCTTAGTAAAATCACTTTCAAGTAACTTGACTTTATAAACTCTTAAAACTTGTTTTCTCTTTATTATAATACTTTTTAGGTTCTGCCCACAGCTGCAAGGTCCACCTAGGACACAGGGAATTGCAAACAGCAGGTTCTGCCTGTCATATTCGGAAAGGTCAGCTGCCAACCAAGTTGCTTACCTACAGAAGAGCTTATTCTGCAGCTGCCTTTTGCATTCAGTGACATGTGTTGTCTTTGCTGAAGGATTGCAGAGTGTCACTACCATCTCCTACTGCTTTACTCCCTGAGACAGCATGACCAGGATGCATACTTAGGACACTAGGGATTACAAGCAGCAGATTCTACTGCTCCAGCTCAACAATCAGCTGCCGACTCGCTTTGCTTATCTGTGTCTGTTTACACTATGTGTGCTGCTGGTGACATTAAACCAACACGTGCACAGGAAAGCACTAAGTGATTGAAAGTAATGACAAAGTCTGTACTGAGTAGTATTCCAAGCTGTTAGTAATGAATGCTACAAAGTCTTCTGTGTCAAAACTACTTAGCTTTTTTTGAAAGTTTAAATAAAAAAAAAAAAAAGTTACTACATGAAAATTTACTGAAATTCAGTTAAGAAAAAATTGGGGGTTTTATGTGCTTCTTTGTATCTTTGGAAATACTTTAATTCAAGACAACAACAAGCGGAGCTGAATATATACCTAAAAAGTTTCAGAACTTATACCAGCAAAACTTGGAAAGACACATTACATGTTAAAGATTTAAGTAGAAGATAAAAAGCAAACGTAGCCAATTAAAGCCAAGTCAAGCCGGTGATAGTGTCAAAACCAAAAGAAAACAGAAAATTTTTACATATTTACTTATGTCATCTAGTTGGAGGGTTTTTACAGATATGATACTGAAGTTTAACTAATAATTTTTTTTATTACACGGGACAGAAATCACAGGGAAGCCATATGTATACACTAGTGAAATGATATTTCCTAGAGTTTGCATGCCTTGAAGAACACTGCACAGGATAATTATTAATAGCAGAATTGTAGAATCTACATAGTAAATTTTTTAAATGCCTACTCATCGAAGCCCTTAATAAAAATCTTGTAAATGCAAGGGATGAGGTGAAATTGCTAAAGAGTCAAACAATTGTAAATCCAAAATAAAAATAAAATTATCTAGACGAGAGACAGGAATTTAGTGTGCACGGAAATATGTTGCATATGTGCTTCCCACCTAGCATTTCTCTCTTTTCTGCAAAATTTTGGTAGGATCTGTAATATAAATGTTGCTAATTCTGAAAATATTAAATATTCTTAAAATATGAAAACATGCTTCCCTATTTAATTTTTGCCATTCTTCACTGCCCATTGATATGAAAACTAAAGAAGTTCACCCACTTACCTGTAAATAATACACCACCACTCAGGATGCATTTTCTTCTCAGTCCTTCCCTCAACCTAAACCATACCATGTCTAATTATGTAAAGCATGTGAGGCTAGAAAGGATAGAACAGGGAAATTAAAAAGCTCTATTTAATTAACAAGAAAGCGGACTGTGATAAACAATTACATGTACATGTGCAACAACAAAAAATATGATCAAAAAAGAAATGTAATAAAAAATCTGGGATAACGTAAAGTTTCTATTACCATAAATGTGGATATATGTTAGTGTATTAATTAGCCAACTTTTCATTTGACAACAACTGCATAAATGAGAACACAACTCATTGTAAGCTTATCTGCAAATTTGTTCTGCGTTCAGTTCACATATAGAATCGCTTGGAATTTTAAATATTCTGTTTCTTTGGCTATACACCATATTTATTAAGAGGGTGGTAATCCTTAATCAGTAATATATATTGCCCCAGGAACAATTGTGGAGCATTTGGACTAACTATATTTTTCCATCGTTAAGCCTTTTATTAGAAAACATACATTTTCCAGGTGCTTTGTCCAAACCAGCATCACAAGGGTGCACTCTTGTCTCAAACTGGGTGATTGTTAGGTACCAATTACCATAGTACATAGATATTTCTAAAGTCAGTTCAGTTTTCCTCCTGCATTACCAAAATCTAAGTCAGACACAGGCAGGTTATGAAACTGTACATTTTCAGTGCCTAGGTTTGTGATTTGATTCCAGTCTTCTCAATATCAGTGCATTATTATCTCACACCAATATATTAGTTAAAACTGAGAAGCTGAATGCAAAACAGCACCCAAAAAATAACCCTGATCTGAGGGTCAATCAGCAATTGATTAGTTGAATGCTCACCTCTAATGGCTGAGTGGTCATAATATTTTTTTGTCATCTCTTTGTGATTGTGATTTTGATATACAGTACCTGAAAATGTGTCTTTATGGAGGTAATTGTTAATCATTGTGATCTAAACAACCAGTAGGAAATTAGTTAGTGACTTGGTGAATTAAAGCAAAAAGCTAATTCTCGATGAGATAGTGAGTGAATCACCAAGTAAGTGAATCTCTGATAGAAATAATTCATTTTCTATTTCATTTAACACATGTGCTATTCTTTCCTAGTGCATACATTCACCACTTACTGCTGTTAAAGATATTTACACTTTCTAATTCAAATGCCTTAATACTAAACTAGTTCTGAAAGCGACTAAATCAAAATGATTCATTCAAAGAGATTAATTTAAGAATTTCAAATCACTAATAAAAACAGTGTAAATAATGCAGCAAATATGTTTAATTAGGCTTTCTCAGTATACCTATCAGCTAGTAATTTATCAAGCCATCCAGACCAACTGCATTACATGAAAAGGAAAGCATGATTCTATGGTGAATAATCTTCAAGACATACCCCTTTTTGTAATTTTCAAAAAAAAAAAAAAATGTTTGGTTTTATTTTCCAAGCTTTGCAAGTACAAGAGCCTGTGTTCATATTAAGTGAAAATATATTACAAACTACCTTTTAAGAAGATTGCTTTATGCTGTTTTGTTTATAAATGGAAGCACATTAACTTGATCAGAAGTCAGTCAAAGGCAGAGTCTTTGACTTGTCAGGCTGGTCACCAAAAACAGTAGCACCAACTGTACTAATACTCATCATTGTTAAGATGCATGCAAAATTTACCCATAGCTGTTGCAATGTATGAGCAAATCATATATGGTGGGTTGGTTCTCAGAGATGGGTAAATCAACAGTCACAATGCTTCCACCGATTTCACCCATTAGTCTTCATCCATGTTATGGCAAATAATTCTAATACAAACCTTGGTTGTTAGCTTACATGAACAACTAAAGTTTGTATTATGCCAACTACCTGTGGCTATCTGGGTTTTCAGATCTTGCACTGTCTCAGTAAAATGTTTTTCAATAAAACCAATGGCAATGACTCTGAAAGGAATGCATTGTTTTTTACACAAAGGAATGCAACAGTATTAATTTGAATGTATTCTAGCTCAGGATAACAGATGGCTGCCTAAAGCCTTTGCTGTCAGCCACACTAACATCTCACCATTGTACATACTCTATGAAATTCCAACGAACCACTAAACATTGTTTTTTTTATCCCTGATGGAGCTGCTGACATAGTAGGATACTATACAGTAGGTCAAGCTCAAAAATGGCATGTTTATTTTGAATTTGGTTAATAGATACTAGAGAATGTTCATGAGATATTTCGGCATAGTGTTACATAGTTTACAGCAAAGTGGCTTTACTCTTTCCCTTGATATGTTCCTAAATTGAGCTAACTTATGTGACGGACAGCCGGGTCCCATGCCCGGCTGGGACGCCTCTGATGCATACGTCCCGGGGGAGCCATCATGGACTTTGCAATACCTCCCCCGGGGCGCTTGGGGGCAGTCTCCCTGGCAGTGGATTCCTCCTCAATCTCCCCCGTGGCTCCATGGGACATGGAGTCCACCACAGCAGCCCGGTTGGGAGATGGGGTGGCCGCTAGGGGGTGCTGCAGAGAGCCAGCCACCACACTGGACGGTTTATCAGCCCCACACGGAGGTGCAATTAAGACCAGCTGGTCAGGCACGTGGATCACTTCCGGGTGGGGTATAAAAGGGCCGGACTCCCAGCAATCGAAGCCAGAATCGGGAGGAAGAGGACGAGGTTGCCTGGGAGGAGTGGTGGAGCAGGAAAGTGTGGGTTTGTGTTGGTTTGGTGCTTGGGACTGTGTTGGGCCGGTGGGACACGGGGAAGACGTGTGCCCACGGCTGAAGAGCAACAAAATAAATACCTGTGAATGTGAACACGTGCCTCTGCGTATTCTGTGCCGGGTCGAGCGCTATATAGCGCCCTTATCACAGTTAAAACAAACTTAATTTTTACTTAAGCTGTCTACTTGGCTTAAAGATGTAAAACAAACAGATGCATATCTTAAATACTGTCCTCTATTTAAATGAAGATTTCCCATAATAAATCTAAATCATGTTTTGCAAGTTTTTTGTCACATTTTTTTATTGCAAAATCATTACGATTATTCAGTTTAAATTATTAACAGAAGTGTACTGGACAACACTACTGTTAACATCCAACATTTTCCATATGCATTTATATATAAAATATATATTTGTCTCTGCCAAAAAAAAAAAAAAAAGTGTGCTTACTTGACTATGGTTAAACTAACAACAGAACATTATCACAGTGTAAGTGATTTTGGATATGCGCATTAGTGTGACAGGAGTCAGTCCACGGTTGGTTTCCTTTATCCCCCAAAATGCTGAACTAGGACAGTACAGATAATAAATGAAATATCAGGTTATTTATATTAAACAAAAATGATAAATATTAAGGGAAGCATCCAAAATATTCCACGCACAACACATTAAATAAATACTCTCACCTTTCCACAGAACTAATTAACAAAATTTCTTAAGTTAGCACATAAAGATCCGTTAATAGCTTCTTGCTTAATATGTCAAATAAATTAACAGGTGGAAACTCGGAGGGCTCAGATTCCCTAACTAAATTAAGACTATAAACTTTTACTGTAAAAGTGGTATGTTGTTAAATAATAAGCAATATACTGTAAACACAGTCACAAAGGTCATTATATTGCAAATTCAACTCTTCTAAAACATTTGTGTGATACATCTTGTAAGAGATAGCCAGAAGTATGATCTGCAAGGTGTACAGTAGAGGATAAAATATGGGGTGGGGGGGTAATGTGGGAACTGTCACCTATTTCGGTGAAGTCCATGTTCTTACTCACCAAGACATTGCATCAACCAAGTAAAATCCCCAAGCTGGAAGATCAAACCAAGCTGCAGTGGTCAAGGCAGCAAATCATTAAGCATCAGGAAACAAACTATGAATAGCATCAGCTTTAACAAAGGTACTGATTTAAAAAAAAAAAAAAAAGTGATACTTCACATTGGTATGTAGGACAGGATTATACAGGTCCATTTAATGTTTGCAACAATAATGAGCAACTGGACTTTAAATTAAACGTATTTATATAGCCTTGTTCTGAGCATTAACTACATATTAACATCATAAAGTTTTAGTATGCATGATGCTCAGAGTATAATTGGCATCAGATATAATCGTATAGTGTCCTACTTTTACCAGCTTTTAAGAAATACAGAAAGCTTTGCCTTAAGGGCATTTTCAAATTTAATTCATTTAAAATGAACTAAACTCATTTCACTTAAAGGGAACTTATGGGTGCAAGGAAAAAAAAAAAAAAACTCTTATAACCTACTTTAGCATTTTAGGAAGTCCGGCTCACTCTGCATTCTGAGCATTGATTTAAAAAATGTACTTATTCCAACTATGTCAACAGACTCTTCTCCTCTAAATTAATTTGTAATGTAGAAAAAAGTATGATGTTTCATAAGCACAATAATGAATTTGTGGAGTTATACAAGAAAGGGTACTATGAATAGTTCATTATCATACTTAACTGATATAATCACACAGTCTACATCACTATATCAGAATCACTTTCCCCACGCAAAGTCTAACAGCCTCCTCACTTCTCTTTTAATACTAGAATCCTTGAAGCTTACAATTTTTTTTCCCATTGTCCCTGACCTCCTTAAATGTTCCTGACATACGGCAAGAAGCTCATGGCTCCTTATCACTGTGCTAAGAGCCCGCTTTAGTTTTGCAAATGTTTGGATTAGCAGAATGCAGCCTGCTATGCTGTCCACCCCCCATTCAGTCAGGTGAAGGCATCTGTCTGCTGCAATCATCACAGTTCAAGTCTGTGATTAAATGTTTATGTGGCGATGTGTTTGTAAGGAATTATATAAGTAATGAAATAGCACGATTTGAAATACATGCATTTCATGTGTATTCCATGTGTACAACTATTTCCATAAATAAATGATGACAGAGGAAATGCAAGGCAAAAATTCTGAACACACGGCTAAAACAGAAAATGTTTTGATATGTTATAGTAATAACAATTTGATGTGAAGTGTAGGATGTGTGAAGCCCAAATACCCAAGAAACACTTTCACAAAAGGTGTAACAAAACAAGCATGCTTTTATTCAAGAAAAAAAAAAAACGAAGAAAAAGAAATTGCTTAATTGACATACTGCCAAAGACCAACTATCAGTTGGTACAAAGTAAAAAACATTTGCTTACGTGTGTTAGCGTGTTTCACTGTCAACCAGTTGTCACCATGGTAACTCTGCCCCATTACGCATCTGTGTAGTTGGCACAGTGAATAAGCTACCGTTTAGCAATGGTGAGGTAATAGGTGTGAATCTCGGGTCCTCTCAATTTTTAGCTCTTCTGAGTA